>NW_018164778.1:88901-126305 GCF_001263595.1 Phalaenopsis equestris | reverse complement strand
CCCCCAACAAGTCTGGAAGAGGTCATCATCACTTTATGTATGATAAGATGTGGGAAGACTACTCCACTACAACTGTGTCAGGGGTGTTTCCTTTCAATACTGCAGTGAAGGATTCCCCCCACATCGAAGAATGCTTTAGAAATGATATGAGGTGCAAGGAGGTTCATTCGCCAATTGGATAATATATATCATTAGAAAACAAAATAGAAGCTTGTTGTCTCAAACATGAAGACAATCTTGAACGAGACTTTGTTTCCCACGGAGGGCGTCAAACTAATGTATGTCAAAAATTCTGTGACAGCAAAGTAAGGAATTATCATCTTAGCGTTACATGAAATCCCAACACACACTCGGATAATTAAAGAGAAGTAAGTAGGAGAAAACACCTTGATTTTTTACATGAGAAACTCTAGAAATGAGGAAGCATCACGAGGCCTAATCCTGTTGAAATAATCTACTGTGAATGGTGAGTATATATGTTCACTCTTTTAAATTAGGGAAGATGGAGTTATAAGTTGATCATGGTAAATGCACTATAGTAGATCATTGACAATAGTTTTGGTATGGTTGTAATTCTCGATGATAGCATGCTATAAGGGCCATAGTCAATTACTATGGAAGCAGAAGTCCATGTAATGTTGTAGATGGTTGTTGTAGCATCAGTTTGTCATATAGGTCATAGTTGAAATCCATTGTAGTAGTGGATTGAAGATGGTTGCTTCAAGTGCGTCGATGGGTTGCAGAGATCACAGTAGGAAGATGTGAACCACATAAGTTATAGTTGTTCATATAGTCCATAGTGGTGGACTGTAATGATGTTCGTAAGCTCGACCGGAATTAGGAGCTACACGAGTTATGAATCACATAGGTCATAGTTAGTCACATAGGCCGTAGTGGCGAGTTATGATAATTTTTGTAAGATGCAAAGGCCAGAGTTAGGAGTTGTAGAAGTTGTGGACCACGTAGGCCAGAGTTAGGCACGTAAGTCGTGGTGATAAGTTGTGACAACGATCGTAGGCCTTAGAGGTCAAAGTTGAGAGTCGCGCAAGAAATGAACAACGCAAGCTATATTTGGTCGCATAGGCCGTAGTGGTGAGTTGTGATGTCGTTCGTAGCTCACAAAGGCGGAATTTAGAAGCTACATGAGTTATGGGTCACATAGGTCGTAGTTGGTTACAAAAAGTTGTGGTGGTGAGTTGTGATGATGTCCGAAAATAACAAGGGCTCGAGTCATAAGCTACATGAGTGGTGGGCAATGTAGGTTGCAATTGATCACGTAGGTTGTAGTGGCGAGCTGATGTTTGTCGCATGTGTCAGAGTCAGAAGCTGCATGAGTTGTGGACAATGTAGGTCGTAATTGATTGTGTTTGTTGTAGCAGTGAGTCGCAATGACGTCCGTAGACCGCATGGACTAGATTTAAGAGCCCCACAAGCTGTGGATCACATGGGCAATAGTTGGTCACATATGATATAGTTGTGAGCTATGACGACGTTCGTAAGTCGCAGAGTTTACATAGGTTGTAGTGGTGAACTATGATAACGTCCGTACGCAATAGGGGCCAAAGTCGAAAGCTGCATAAGTTGTAAGTCATGTAGATTGTAGTTGATCACATAGGTCATGGTAGTTAATTGCAATGATGTTTCCAGGTTGTAGGGGCTGGAGTTAGGAGCTGCACCTATTGTGAGCCACATAGGTCATAGTTGATCAAGTAGGTCGTATGGGTGAGTTGTGATGACGTTTGTAGGCAGTAAAGATTAGAGTCTAGAATTGCACGAGTTGTGGATCATGTAAGCATAGTGGTAAATATGATGATATTCATAGGCCCCAAAAAGCTAGAGTTGAAAGTTGCATGAGCAGTGGACTACTAGGTTGTAGTTGGTCACATAGATTAATAGTAGTGCGTTGTGATGACATTTATTGGTCATAAAAGAGCAAATCTAGGAGATGTGCAGAGGGAGCTTTAAGAGTAAGAAGAAAGTCACCACTTCAGAGTGCATTATTACACCGTCTTCAAGAGGCGTTGTCGCACTATATCTCGGGTGTGTTGTTACACCATCATTAGGGTGTGTCGTTGCATTGTATTCATAGTGTGTTATTACACCATCTTTGCGAGGCACTTTCGTACCGTATATGGGGTGTATTGTTACACCACTATCGCGGTGTGTCGTTGCATCGCATTCGGAGTGTGTTGTTACACTGTGTACTGAACAATGTGTTGCTCTGCTAGGTGTTTCAGTGTTTCACAACGTATACTGAGATTTTGCAATGCAAGTTGTGCCTCTATAAGGGACTTCACTGAAAGTAGGTGGTGACAAATAGTCTGACGGGTGGTGAATGACAGTGGTCGACAACTGCACGAGAGGGAGGAATCTGCTGACTTTCAGTGTATAAACGATGTTAAACTTCAGCTCCTCTAAAGTCCAATCTTCTTCAAGCTCTAAATCGGGTTCCCCTCTCAAGAGAGGGCTAGGTTTCAATAGATTCAAGATTGCAAATAATGAGATTCTAGACCACTTCATCGGACAACCGACTAATAATCCTTTGATCAGATGACATTCAATGTGCATTTGAGTGCCTTAAAGATTTCTGAAGGAGAATTGTGTTAGGAAAACCAAATGCAATTGCTCATTCTACAATTTTCAGTAGAAGAGGTCTATTTAGTAGCATAGTTAGCAGGGAGTTAACTTTAAACTTTGCAAATTAGTTATGGCATTTGAGTGCCTTAAATATTTCTGAAGGAGAATTGTGTTAGGAAAACCAAATGCAATTGCTCATTCTACAATTTTCACTAGAAGAGGTCTATTTAGTAGCATAGTTAGCAGGGAGTTAACTTTAAACTTTGCAAAATAGTTTCTTTGAATAAGTTGAACTCATAAAATTTTGGATTTTATTTCAGTTTCAGGCAGGAGGGAATGAGGGAAAGATTGTAATATTCATTTAATAAATATTATCTATTTAATATCAAGTAATTAATTTACCAATATTTGTGTTTTGATTTGATTAACGAAACATTTATTAATTTTATAATTTATTAAAGATTAATTATGAAGAAATTATAAAATTAAAATTTTAAATTTTATTTTAACTAATTTAATTAAAGCTAATAATAATTTATATCTTTATTTACATGCCTGACAAATAAATAATAATTTTCATTTAATTAGTATTAGTGCTAATTAATCATTAATTATTTTAATAAAAATATAGTTAAATTAATTAGTGAATATTGATGTACTAAATAATGATTTTTTATTTTATTGAAATTCTAGGATGATAAATTTCCTTAATAAATAGCTAATTAATAATTAATACTATAACTAATTCAAAAATAAATTAAAATTAAACAACACTTACTAATTAAATCATCAAATAATTAGTATTAAAATTTCATCTAAACTAAAACTTAGGAATAAGTTGTTAAATAGTTAACTAGGATTAATCAAATCTAATTCTATCATACTAAATTGTTTTCAATATTCATCAGATTAAAAAAATTACCATATCTGAGCATACAAAATTCATTAAATCCTCCAATTAAATCTCAAAGTTGTTCCTAAAATAAATAAATAAATAAATCTAAACCATTTTTTGTTTTTTATTATTATAATTATTATTATTTTAATACAGCAAAACCTCAATATCAAAACAGTTACAAAGGCGTTACATGATTCATTTCATCAAGAAAAAGGCAGCCAAAAACAATATTGAAGAAGTCATTACCTTTCATGACTCTCTGCTGTCCAACAATAGCTTCAGTATCATACTTGCATGCCCTGCTGCAATCAGGGCAATATGTCACCTGAGATTTGGAGCAATTACTACAGGCCAGATTTAGGAAATAGCCATGGATTTATATCATAAATTCCATAAGGTTTGAAACTGACATATATGGATCATTTGTAAACCTTAAGCAAACATATCATGCAGCTACTATAAAAGGCCAAGAAGAAAAAGAGATTTTATTTTGGGAGATTTCCATACATACCACTCATTTCTTATGTAATTACATATTAAAAACCTAAACATTAACTTTTATATGCATGCCGCCTTGTCTATATGCATGAAAAGGTGTATTTCACATTTAGAAGATAAAACAGTGGTGTTTTTGTTCTGATATGAAGGATTTGGGTGGTAGAAATATAACAAGTGAATTTTAGGTGTTGGATATGCAAATACATAGGATTTGGGAGGTATGTCTGTAAATGCCACTTCTATCATTAGAACATTTCCATTCATCCCTAATAAATACTAGAAACTATTTTTCCAACAAGCCTTTTAAGGCTCGGTGAACGCTCATTGATGGCCACATACCTCTCCAGAAGGTTTTAGTTTCACTTTAATGAAAAGAAATCTAATATGTTACCAAAAGTAGGATAGCGGCAAGAGAATATATGCGTACACTCTAAAAACAACTTACTGCATCCCTTCCATTAGTAAGCCATTTAAGATTCTAAATAAAATAGAAAGTTCAGTGAAGATTGTCTAATAAAATGCATGTGATGCATTTTGGGTCATTGGGTCTAGTTATCTTAGGATAGTTTTGTTGCATTTTTATTCTTATGTTATGTATTTTCTTTTTGGACAATTATACTGTTGGGTCATTGAGTCCAAATGATGTAAAATTGGCCCTATGTTTCTTGGTTTATTATTATGTTTGTGGGCACTATGTCATGTTTTATATCAGATGATATTGTGTTAAGGAGGATCAATCCCACGCATGATATCCAGAAGTAATTAAATGTAGGATTAATTATGTGCATAATATCCGGATGAAATTAAGCAATTAGTGTATAATTATGAGTTTCCAATTAATTATTAATGTGACTATAAAGAATGAATCAATAGTACTAATTGTTCTAATATGGTGTAAATAGCCTTGATTGCATAGGCATAACTTTAGGCATAATTTGTGTTCTTATTTTAGTCTTCTTTTCTTATTCTAAACCTTAAAATTTTTGTATAA
The DNA here is from genome assembly GCF_001263595.1 of Phalaenopsis equestris. Lineage (NCBI taxonomy): Eukaryota > Viridiplantae > Streptophyta > Magnoliopsida > Asparagales > Orchidaceae > Phalaenopsis > Phalaenopsis equestris. The sequence continues at coordinate 121,341 of NW_018164778.1, read as the reverse complement.
ATATCAGTTCTCTTTGTACAATGCAAAAAAATAAGAGATTCATACATTATTCTCTAACATGGTATCAGAGAAAACACGATTCTGAGCATTACCATCTCCTCTTCTTCTCTCGTAAAATCTCGAAACCGTAGCTTGTCGATGGCCTCCCCCACGCTCTCTCTAGGTTGAAACACATGGTAGACAAAACTCAAAATTCAGTCAAGCCTGAATCTAGCAAAATTCGATAATCCGAACAACCCATTTTTATCTTCACCACTAAGATCAACCCGGTCTCGTGCTCGTTACATAACCGCTGAATAGAGAAAACTACAATACCTGGTTTCGTGCCATGTTGATGGCTCTCGGCATCAAAAACAAAGAAAGTTTCGTTAACGGCACCATCAAGGAACCACCAGAGATGTCCACCACAAAACTTCAACAATAGAGGCGCTGCAACAATCTTGTCAAGGCATGGTTGTTTAATTTAATTGCAGAAGACATTGGGGCATGTATAATATACAATGAGAATGCCCATGAAATTTGGCTCGACTTGAAGGAACGTTTTTCTTGTACCAACAGCGTCCGTATCATCCACGATTGCAAGCAAGGCGATATGACGGTTGGAGCTTATTACACCAAGCTCAAAGGTCTATGCCTATGGGATGAACGTGGCACCCTCTATAACATTCCTAAATGCACGTGTGGTGTCATGAAGGAAGTGATGTAGTTTCAACAAAATCAGAAAACCATGAAATTTCTCATGGGCCTTAATGAAACATACACTGATATAAGAGGGCAGATTTTGCTCATGGATCCCCTTCCCAATGTTAGCAAGACACATTCTCTCACGCTCCAAGAGGAAAATCAGCGTATGATGAACAATGGAAGTATGTCGTAGCCAGACTCTTCGACTTTTGCCATGATGAATAACGCACGGAAACCAGAGAGCGTTTTCACGCCTAAAAGTCCTCATTTAAAGTGTGAAATATGTGACAAAATTGGGCATACCACAGACATATGTCGAGCACATCTCAAATGCAATTATTGTGGATGGCAGGGACACCATCAAATGACTGTAGGTAGCTGCAAATGGCCAATCCAACAGACAACAAATTTGAACGGAAAAATTTTGCTTCCAAAGCCAACCATGCAGATGTCAATACATCTACAAGTTCTGCACCATTCACCCTTACAGCCGAACAATATCAAAATCTCATGTCAATACTTGCAAAGAACAAATCTAATTCGATGGCTAATCATGTTGGTAGTACATCAGCCATGAGTGATATCTTAGGTAAAACTTTTTGTGCCTCTGTTTTTTGGCAAAGAAATGTGTTGGATTCTTGACACAGAAACAACGGATCACATGGTATATTCGGCCAACCTACTAACTACAAAATTCAGTATCACCAATTGAAAAAATCACTTATCTAACTGAACTATTACAACTGTCACGCACATAGGCAACATCCATTTTAATGACTTCATTCTATAAAATGTTCTGTGTCCCTTCCTTTAAATTAACTTTGATTTTCATTGGCAAATTTGTGATTGATTCACAATGTGTTGTTATTTTTAATAACCACACTGTGTGCTACAGGACCAACAATCGGAGAAGATGATTGGGACGGGAACTAAAAGAGGACTCTACTACCTTGATACTCCACAATAGAACAAGTGCAATGTCGGTACTTCACCATCCCCAAATCTCTGGCATACGTCTAGGCCACCCATCGAATAAAGTTTCCAATTTGTTTCCTTTCTCAATTATAGACAAGAAAATGTAATGCTTTTGTTTGTTTAATTTATCCATTGGTTAAACAAACTCATTCGTCTATTCAAACAAGTTCTATTTGCTCAAAAACACCTTTTAAATTAATTCACGTTGATATTTGGGGAGGATACCAAGTTCCTTCAATCACATAAGCACGGTATTTTCAAACAATTGTTGATGATTATACTCGATGCACATGTAATTATTTGATGAATCATAAATCAAATACACATTCATACATCATTAAGTTCATAAACCTTCTTGAAACATAATTCAATCTAAAGGTCAAAATCATTTGAAGTAATAATGGTGCTGAATTCATATTGAGGAATTTTTATCTCAACAAAGACATCATTCAACAATTCAGTTGTGTTTTCACTTCGCAACAAAATGGTGTAACCGAAAGAAAACATCGTCACCTACTCAACATAGCCTGAGTTTTATTGTTTCAAGCCAATTTACCCAAAAAATTTTGGGAATATGCAATCTTAATTGTCGCCTACATAATTAACAGAACACCAACATCCATTCTCCAAGGAAAGACTCTTTTCAAAATGTTCTTCCAAATACAACCCACATATGATCATTTACACGTGTTTGGGTGTCTTTGTTTTGCTTCAACACACCATCAGTGACCAACCAAGTTTGATCCCATAGACATTCGATGTCTTTTCTTAGGGTATCCATACACTCAAAAGGGCTATAGAGTCTATGACCTTTCAACCGGGAAAATTTTTGTATCACGGAATGTTAAAACACATTTCAGTAGATCTTCAGAAGTTGAAGGCAATTGTGAAATGGCATACTTCAAAGAATATTACTGAGGTATGTAGTTTTCTTAGTTTGATTGGATATTACAAGAGATTTGTAAAGGGTTTTCCACAAATAGTTATTCCTTTGTTCAAGCTGCTGAGTGAAGACATCAAATTTGATTTGAGTGAAATGCAAAATGTGAGCACAATTTTTAAGAGTTGAAATATTTGACTACTGCTCCAGTGAGCTATCATCAGGTAGAAAAGGATTTCAAATTTAAAATGACGCATCTTTGCAAGGCTTGTTGCATTTTAATGCAAAATAAAAGGATGATGGTCCATGCATATAGACAATTGAAGCCACAAGAGAGGAATAATTTGAGCATGATCTGGAGTTAGTTGTTGAAGCGTTTGCACTCAAGGTTTTGGCAAAATTATTTGAATGGCATGAAATGTGAAGCCTTTATTGATCATTAGAGTTTAAAGTACATTTTCACACACAAAAAAAATGAATTTGAGGTGGTGAATATGGTTAGAGCGGATCAAAGATTATGATCTGAATATACAGTAATTTTCTGGCCAAGCAAATATAGTTGTCGATGCATTAAGTCGTAAATCCACAAGTAGTGCAAGATGTATTATCACTCAAATGTCAGAGTTTGATTAAAGAAATTGATTTCTTATAGTTGGAAGTTAGAAGACCAGAAGATAGTGAATATTTACATCAGTTGATAGTGCAACCTACTTTGATAGATGGAATCTAGGCAGCTCTAAAAGGTGATGGTGAATATCTGAGACTTCTGAAACAATTTCAATCAAGGAAGATGTCAGATATGACTGTTGATTAATGACATTATTAGAAATAAGTTGCAGTTATGGGTACTGTTGATTCTTAATTGAGATAGAAAATTATATATGAAGTTCATCATTCAGGACAGAATTCGTCCATGCAGCTCTAAAATGTACAAAGATTTGAAATTGGTATTCTGGTTGTCTGGTATGAAGAAGGATGTTGCTCAATATATATCTCAATATCAAGCATGTCAGATTGTAAAGGCTGAGCATCTGAGACCCAATGGATTGCTACAATTGTTTTCTGTAACTGAATGGAAATGGGAAAACAATACCATGGATTTTGTTAAGGGATTTCCTCGATTCAGACTGAGCCACAATAGTATTTGGGTCATTATTAATAAGCTAACCAAATCAATTTACTTTTTTCCAATCAGACAAATTCAGTTGAAAAGTTGGCTAGATTGTATGTCAAAGAAATTATCAGTTTGAACAGTATTCCAAAAGTTATGATTTCTGACAGAGATGAAAGATTTACATCCAGGTTGTGGAAAAGCATTTAGCAAAGTTTGGATACAAAGCTACATTTCAGTACTACTTCTCATCCACAAACTGACGGACAATCTGAATAAACAATTCAGATATTGGAAGATTTGTTGCGGCTTTATGTTTTCAACTTTTGAGGCAGTTGGGAAGATCACATTCTAATGATTGAGTTTGCCTACAACAATAGATATTAGTCTAGTATCAAAATGGCTACTTATGAAGCACTATATGACAAAAAATGCATAATTCCATTGAGTTTGGTCGAAGTTGGTGAACGTCAAATGTTAAGTCATTATTTAGTTGATGAACCTACAAAGAAAATCAAATTAATCAGAGATAGATTGGAAGTTGTTCGGGATTGACAGCAAAAATATTATGACCCAAAACACAAAGTAGTAGAATTTGAGATTGGTGATTTCGTATTTTTGAAAGTCAGACCTATGAAAGGCAACTAGACTTCGTCAGGAAAGCAAGATAATTCAATATTTTTGAGATTGTAGAAAGGATCGGTTCAGTTGCCTACAAATTAGCGTTATCAGCGAATATGTCAGATATTCAAAATGTGTTTCACATTTCAATACTGAGAAAATGGGTTTCAAATTCAAAGTAGAGGATTTCACATGAAAACAATGACATGCAAGACTGATGTCAAGAAACTGAGAAACAAACACATTCATTTTGTCAAAAGCGTTGAACTTAGTTTAGGAGTTTCGTGTGGGTTTTAATACTAAATCCATGAAGGGAAAAGGAGGATTGAGGTGTCAAAATGAAGAAAGAAGAAGTTTGGGCGAATCGGAAAGATTGAGTTATGCTGAGAAGCTCGTTTGAGGTATGTGTTGGCATTTAAGACAAGTTTTGGGTTGTTTTGCGTCAATTCACATTATGAACTAATTTTTATAAAAGCCTAAGTTGTCTAAGAATTTCAAGTTGTTTACACAAGGTAACGAGCTCGAGGCGAGCGTGACGAAACTCGTCGTAGAGCTGCTTCGTCAAGTCAGGTGATAGAAGCTTTCACTAACTTAAGAAAAATAATTTTCTATAGGTTTTCATGAGATTCCACATTTGACATTAATGCGTTTAAAATTTTCTACATATTGTGAATGAATACTTGCATTGAATGTATGAATCCAAGTTGATTTTTTCTTACAATGCAAGTGATATTATTATGCTATGATCATGCTATGATACGTATGACTATGTTTATAATATTAATTATCTGCAGGTATTCATTTGTAATAATTCATACATGGGATATATGAAATACCTATGCATGTATGCTACAGGTATTATGCTTTAAGAAATATCACAAAAAATATTATATGTATACAATTGCATGAGTGCTTATAAATATATTATGAAGTAATGTGATAATTCAGACTTCTGTTGTTCAGACAGTCACGAAACTCTGAAAATCGTTGTGTTCAAATGGTGACAAAATGCAGAAAACTGTTGTTATCAAAGGGGCTTTTGATAAATGATATATTGGGGGTCAACCTTTATCGATATTTTATATGATATATGGGACATGATGACTACTCATGGTATGACAATATGAAAATAATTAAGACGCATACATTTACAAGCGACATTATTATGCGATGATTACATTGATACGATGACTCTACTATGATGACACTTTTATGATGATATTGTTATGATTGCATTACTATGAAAATGCTTATGACTATACATGTTTTTTATACAGCAACCATAAATTTCTATACTACCTACTTTTTTTTCATATTTGCACAAATTTAACATGTTGTGACTTTTGTGTAAACATGTAAAGTTCATTTGAGCGCGTGATGTTGTTTCTTTTTCATATATAAAAATTTATTTTAGTCCTGATTATTTTGTTGAGTTCTCCGTTGCTCACTCTACATTGTTGTCTTTCAAGCAGGGAGGAGCAATGCGGCAAGTAATCAGGTATAACTTGTACAGCTTTTGTATTTATAGCTTTGGAAGGTTGTACAGTATTTTTTGGATGTAGTTTTATTATGTTAAATTTAATAGTTACGTATAATTTATATATTTTGACGATATGATTTTTCACTCTTCCGAATAAGAGTGAATCAATTATGACAAACAATGTATCCATATGTTTACGGCAATTTATTTAGACTAATTCATCACGCTTTAGGTCCTAATTTAGCAAATCAAGGTGAGTATCGATGAAAATTTAGCTGCCAGAATTGTCCGCCTCTGTCGCGCGCCTTAAAGGGGGTTAGTTGGGGTGTGACAAATTGAACCTAGTATGGCTGCATTAGTAGATGTAAAATAAAATTTCATGAATTGCAAATTTATTAGTTAATTGATCATAAGCACCATATTATAAATAAATTCAGGATGTAATGTTATATTTAGACGCTGAAATGTCATTAAAATTTGATGACAATTTAATGATATTCATTATCAAACAATGCATATTTGAAATAATATATTTTTTGTTCATTTTGCATGCCTGCAAATCGTGATTATTCGTTGAATTTTAATTCATCAAACCCACTTGCGATAATTTTTTATAAGTTGTTCTGGTATGTTTGTTGGACCATTGCCACAAAGACATTTTTCCAATAATAGATTTTATTTTGATATTTTTAAAATTCATGTACTTCATTTGTATTTTAGGAAGTCCTGTCAGTGCTCTTCTTGTTTCAATTTTTTCCTTTTGGCTATGATGTTTCATTTAATCAGGTTATAATGGTAATTGAATTCTAATTATGGAATATTGAAATAAAATTTGTTGTATCTTGCTCTGGCTCATTATTGACATTGTTTGCACATGAATTCTTTTTATAAGTACAAATATATTTATAACTTTTCATCACTTTTCATGTTGTTGTTTTTGTTGTTGTATCACTTTTTGTGTTGTTGGAGTATATCTGAAACCAAAACTAATTCGGAAAACACAGAAAATTTTCACTAATATTAAAATAGGTTTTCACCATGACTCAAATAAAAAAATGTACTTCTAAACGTATACCAATGGGTGGTGGAGTTCAGCTAGTGGGATAGAGATGACTAGGAGGAAAAACGGCAGTCACGGGAGACGAGTGGGAGCGAAAGGATGGTGTGGAACTGTAGGACAACATGTGGGAAAAAGTTGTAGGTGGTCAGCAACGGTAGTGGGGTTATTGGGAGAAGCTTAAGGAGATAGGAAAGCGGGTCAGCAGTAATAACCTGTGGGAAGGGAAAATGGCTGAGTGTAGGGGTGACAGAAGGTGAATACAGTTGAAGCACTACCACCTCTGATACATCCCACAAAGAAGAAAATAACTCCACACAAGAGATCTCAAAAGAAACACACCAAGAACTAACTCCCTACATACCTAAGACAGCAGTTTACAGGCTCTCTCTGGACGGAGGAAGCTTCTATACACAAAGGAAGAGAGTGGGAAGCCTAGAGATATCCAGAGAGCACTCCCTAAAGCAGCCGATTCATGGTCCCCAAAGTCAGATCGCTATAGTTTGCGATCCCCACTGCGATTCTTCCCGCCTTCGCGCAAGAACTCCAGCAATCACGTTTCCTCTCAAGGATTCGAGAACTTCGCTCTGCCTTTTGCGATGCCAAGCAGGCTAGCCCTGCAGTTCGAAACTCCCAAATCAGGCATTGTACAGCGCCCCGAACCAGCCATTGTTTTAGCTCACGTAATTAGGAGTTAACATCAATATCGCCTTATGCACCCAAGATGTAACAAATCTAAGCACATAATGAGCTAATGTTATATCTAATGTACCTATATGATCACTCTTAAAAAATCTGACACTATTAAGGTTATATTACATATTCTTCAATTACAAGCGTTTGCACCAAATGTCACCAAAAAAATGAGCGATTAAGATTGGTGCCTTTTGATTGGTTGGTGCACTACAAAAATGCTAATATTATAATACAATCAAAGCCAAAGCCCAAATTTTACCTAATGACTCAACCCTTAGCTCAACCCCCTATGCTGTAAATCATTTGATACACTTGGTATGACATATAGTCCTCTATTAGTTGACGTCAACTTAAAATTGTTCCATTAAATAAATATTCACTCCAAGTCTACAAGTTGTTGACCTCATTTTTAGTGAGGTCTTAGTCTCCTACTCTTAGAACCTAGGATCTAGCTTTAGGAGTTCTTATTGACCATCCTAGCGGACTAGCAATGGAGCCCACCTCCCGTAGAACTTCAAGTCACTTCTTGACTCATTTTTGTGAAGAACTCGCATGAGTGGTTCCAAGCACTCAACTTTTAGTTGCAATGGCTAAGGACCGACATGTAGAGGGCCCGAAAATGAGTTCCTATAGGATCAAACAGCCTTAGGCGAACCCTTTGTGACTCGATTACTCGCGAACGCCGCAATTCACGCACTCACTGCACCACACACGACTTTGACTTGAATCAACTCGTCCGTCGGCGAACTTGTCCGGATGACCCCGAATGACGAAACGAACCACACCAATGTATCTGGAACGTCGACTTTAGCTAGGAAGGACACCCATATTGCTAGGGCTACGATCACACAAAAATGACACGGAAATCGATATATTTTTTTTATTTAGCGGGATGCGGGCCCGAACTCAACTCATGTTCAACTCGGATTCGATTCAGGCTGGACTCGGGCCTGAACAATTAAGTAATTTGAATTTCAAATTTCAAATGAAATATTTAATCCTGTTTTAATGAAATTAAATTAGGAGTTATTATATGCCAAATAAAACTCCTCCCCCCAGGGAAATTCATCAATTACCCGCCCATTATCGCATAACGAACTTTTTGGAATTCCTCGAATATGAGATCCCGCTTAGCTCCTTCCTAGCATTCGGTCCCCTCTTCTTCTCCCACTCGTCCATTCTCCTCTGCACCGAAACCCCTCTCTCGAATCGACATCTCCCTCACTCGCCTCCTCGCCTCTGCCGCTCACACGCCTCACCTTCTCGCGCGATCGCACTCGCCTGCTCGCCTCCTCCCTGCGTCGTAGACCACGACCTGCTTTGCCTCCCACTCCCGTATCTTCCCCGCTCGCCCAGAAAGCCCCGCTCTCGTCTTCTTCCCCGCGTATGATCCGAAACCCACTGCTCGCTTCTTCTCGCTCGACCTCGCTCGCCTTCTCCCCCTCTCTGCCTCACGAACCGAAGACGCTCGCCTCTTGTCTCCTCACGCCAGACAGCCCGCAGCACTCGCCTCCCTCTCTCGATAGAAATCCAGCTCGACTCGTCTTCCCCCTGCCTTTGCACTGAGATCGATTCGATTCCTTCCTTCCTCTGGCGCTCGACCGAAGATCGAAACTCAAAAATCGACACTCCTCCCTACACCGAAAGCCTTCGCCCTTCTTCATTACGTAGGAGAAGCTTCATTCGACTCCATCGCAACCCTCGCCTGGCGTTCAAGCTTCACTTTTCTGCTTCGCCTCCTCACTCCACAGAAACCTCTTCCGTCGCTCGCCTACATTTTTGTTTCTCCCACTCACCTTTCATCTCGGCACCGAAGAACTCACCTCCCCTCTGCACTGAAGCCTTTCTCTCGCTCGGCTTCACTTTTCCTGCTCGGCTTCGCTTCTCCCGTTGGCTCTCCTACCCGCGCCCAAAATTCTCGTCGCCTTTCCTGTTCGACTTCACCTCTCGATGGAAACCCAGCGGCACACTTGCTATTAGAATTAGCTGGCCACGGGATCACCGCGTGCAAGACCTTCGAAAGTCCCATGTCGCTTCGCTGACTCTACAATGTTTGGTTGTCCCTCTTGGTCACATGAGATTGGTATCTCTTGCAGCTAAAATCTCTTTGCACAGTTGCACGTATATTTTCGGAGCTCTCTTTTCCTTTCATTTATTCTTTTATTTTTTAATAAAAATTTATTGTCATTGATCATTGAGTGCATATCCTAAATCAATCAGTTCTTCTTTCTCAACACAAGACAATTTCATTTGCTCTTCTATTGAAGTATGATATGATTCTTCATTCTATATAATCTTTGTTCGAAATTATGTAATTTAGGAAGGCTTCTGTGATTTATTTTGACTGGACAAATATAACATGAATAAAAAAAATGATACTAGTCATATTAATGCAACTAGTGACAAATGTTTACTGCATTCCATCGGATAAGTGTCGATCATTATTGTATATTCATATGTTTGGCATCGATCTTTGGAGAACTATAAATGCTGCTTTGGTTATACATTCTTATTGATTTTGGAGAACTATAACAATATTTTGATTATATGTTATTGTTGATTTTAAATGTTTAGCTGTTGGTTTTATGTTTCAAGCACATAAATGCAAATATTATGAGGTTCCAATGATTATTTACGTGCTGATTTTAAATGCTCTGTTGTTGGTTTTATGTTTCAAGCACTTAAATGCAAACATTGTGAGGTTCCAATGACCGTTTACTTACCGATCTTAAATACTCATTTGTTGATTTCGTACTTCGAGCACTCAAACGAGAATACTACGAGGCTCAAGAGGACCGTTATTTCAGGGCTTGAATGCTTCTTTACAGGTCTATGTTCTTTTATCTCCAAATGTCTCCCTTTGGGGGTTGTTTTACCTGTTGTTTGGTGGGTTTAAACATTGCGATTTTTAGGACTTTGTCTACTAATTCACATACTATTTTAGAGTCAGTTTGTTAACTGATTTTGGAGATTTTACACACTATTTTGGACTGAATTTCCTAACTAATTTTGGGACATTTAAAATTGATGTTTTGAGCTTACATGAGAGCTGTTTAGGAATTTTAAAAATTACTGTTTTATGGCTGATTTTGAGAACTTTGTCTACTATTTTGGAGGCATTAAACCCATCATTTGCGGGGTTGTTTTAATCACTGTTTTGAGACATTTTTATGGGCTGATTTTGAGGCAATCTACGCACTGTTTTTGCGAGATTTATGTAGCCTTTAAGCATTGATTTACGCACGATTTAGAGTTGGATTTAAGAAGTTATTTCGCCCACAGTCTTGAGTTTCATTTGATTATTATTTAAACACTTTTAGGCCGATTCGTTTGCTTTTTTTTGTCTCTTTGGCTTTACTAGTTTTGGAAGTGGTTCGGCCTCCTTTTTTATTTATTTTTAAATGGTTAAGTCATAAAGATGTAGAGTGATGATTTAATTAATTGGAAGATATAGAAAACCTTAAATCACCTTAAGCATAAGTTAAAGAGTAGGCTTCCTAGAGTTTTAGGAGCACACCCTAGGTGAGAGTACATCCACCTAGTCCTCAGTGTAGGCTTCCTAGAGCTTAAGCACACACCCTAGGTGAGAGTCCATTCACCTAGCCGTCAGAGTAGGCTTCCTAGATTTTAGGAACACAACTTAGGTGAGAGTCCATCCACCTAATCCTCAGCACTGGCTTCCTAGATTTTAGGAGCACACCCTAGGTGAGAGTTCATCCACCTAATTCTCAGCATAGACTTCCTAGATTTTAGGAGCAGACCCTAGGTGAGCGTTAATCCAGCTAATTTTTGAATAAATAATGAAACTTGGCACTTGACCCTAATTCACAAACTGATCAAGAAACTAGACACCAGGATGCACCGAGACGTAGTTCATGTTTCCTTAATTAAACCAACAGTGAAATTCCCTCAATGACTTAACCTATAATGAAACCCAGTGCACCGGGATTTGAGCTTGAATATTACACTCAAATCCCCCTAGCAATTGGGGAAATTTGTTAACGTCACATATGGATCATCGGACTAGGATGAGTCTAAGGTCTAGGTGGCGAGGGTGATGACGTCATTGCTTATGTGTGCTTAAACGAGGAATACGAAGTGGGATTATTAAAATAGTATCCCCTACCTCAAGGATCTTCAATAAGAAAGAGGAAAGGATCCATGATACTATTCGTCAATTCTTGGTGGGATCGTTGCCCCCGACACTCTTAGGTTGTCAGTAGTTCTAGCATGATTAGAGTGACTAGCCTGTGGACTGTACGACTTTACAAAATATTTACAAAAATAAAATAAAAATCTTTTTCCCATGTTAAAAAGAACACTGCATAAAAAAGCCTTAAACAAAAGCTTTTGCATGAAAATCAAATAATTTTTCTATGAAAATTTATAAAAGTTCATGGTTAGTCATTTGGATTGAGGTTAAGAACTACCTCCTGTAAATTGTCGAGTTGGCAACTCTTACTCAAGGTCAGGAAGCACACAGCCCAGCTTTGAGCCCCCACTTTTACCAATGTCTTATACCTAGTCCTGAGCTTTCATATGTGGATACAGGTTTCTTTCGCTTGTGATTTCTACTACTTGTTTTTATGACTTTCATGTGGGTCTTCTTGCCTTATTTATTTTTATTGCAAGTATGTTTAAATATGCTGTAAATCATACTATGATCACAATATTAATCGTACAACAGTAGCATATGCCCAGGTACGCTTTTACAGTTTATTTACAACATTTTACATTTTTACATTTTTACCTTTCAAGTACCTTTTATTTACCTGCAATTTGACTACTCTGCATGGACTATAGGGACTAGAACTGAAATCAAAACCGAAACTAAACAAAACCAAATATTGACACCAAAACTGTGAAGCATAAGCCACCAATCTCAAACACTTAAAACCTGGAGCTGTCACGATGACAGGAGCTCGGAGCCCGGAGCCAACTTTGTGGGCAGCACGACGAGGAATTCAGACCGAGCAGCAAGAGGATCTTCTTCAGCATTATACATTCCTAGTATAATAACAACACATAGGACTTCGAGGTAGCTCGTCTGGCGCGACGTAAATCCTCACTCCCTTTTTAGGCTCCTGTACAACCATGTTGTGCAGCGTAAGTCGTAACCCGCTTTAGGTTCTGAGGTTGTCGTGTGACACGACGTAAACCCTCTTATTTCTGCAGGTTATTTGCATAATCGAGTGTTATGCATATGTAAGTCTCAAATAATAAAATTGACAGGATCAAACACTTAATTAATATCGTCTCTAAAATGCAGTCACACAGTAGGATAGTTTGGGAGGTCACTGAGGAGGTCACTGAGGATTTCCCTCAGAATCTGTGACATCCCCTACCATTTACTTCCTTTGGACTCCTGAAAGGATTGTTCTCACTTGAGCCACTCTCACTTGTTTTTTCCACGTCCTGCCTTGAAACCTGAACCTTGAATTCTTGAAGACTAGAACCACTTATCATTATCGAGAGTTTTCTCAAGTGACTCTCGTCACTTGGGATGTAATTAATTAATAGGGGTTTACCTCTATAGGGAACTTGGAACCCAGGTAAAATAAACCCTATTTAATCTTTGTATTAAATAGGGGAACTTGTCGGTCATCATTTGATACACTTGGAATGACATATAGTCCTCTATTAGATTATGTCAACTTAAAATTGTTCCATTAAATAAATATTCACTCCAAGTCTACAAGTCCCCATGGAGGACACAACCCATGGTTGTTGATACTGATCATTTGGTCAGGCGAGGTAAACTAACTCCACTCACAAGTAGACCAAAGTCCAAAATAACCCAATAAGACTGAAACATGGGATCTTGATTAATTTTTTCATCCCCCATAATTAACTCTAAAACTAAACTATTGCACCATACCATAAACCCTTAGTATTTGATGGCCAGCTTTAATTAAAAGTTCCGTCACTAAGAGGAGTGATTGATCAAAGAGCTTGTACTCACAGAAAACCTAAAAGTGTTTTTTTTAAGTCCTCACGAAAATACAACAACAACAAAGCCTTAATCCCACTACGAGGGTAAGTCCTCACAAAAATGAGGGGGAAATTTTTAGATGGTGTATCATTTAAAGTCCTAATCTGCCTTTGAAAAACTAACCCAAAACACAAAAACATTCCAAGAGAGCAGGGAGTAAATTTTTGGAGCCCACAGTTTGGTGTTTCCATTTCAAATATATATATATATATAATATGTGTATATATTAAATGACTTAAAAAATGAATGTTCTCTATGAAAAAAAAAAGGAACATATGTGAACTGTACCTCTAAAATCTTTGGCATGAACCCACAGTCCAACATGACATCAACCCCATACATAGCCCTCGAAAAAGATGAATGCATCTCAGGATGTACTGTAGCGGCTGAATCAAACACAGACCTGATCATGTTCCTTATGCTTTCATGGATATCCAACCATTTCACTGCAGTGCAAAATGCATTATCAAATCGTAACATGGATAGTCCGATTAATGCCAGAACCACCATAGTTTTTTCAGGAATTAGGGTACAAAAAATGTAGAAAATGACCTTGATGTTCCTCTTCAAACTCTTGAACAAATTCTGGCGTGTTCATGTGATTTAGTCTTCCTATGTAATTCTGTTTTAAAAATGTAGCTCAATGTTAAAGCAGCCTAATTTATTTAAAATCTATTTCCCCCCACAGCCACTGCCCACCCAAAAAAAAAAAGAATAATAATAATTAAATAATTAAAAATAAAAATAATTTATTGAAGATGAATTGAAGAAAAATTGAGGTTAGATGGTACAGTTTGACTTTGTAATAAAAAATAAAATTGAAATGGTTATAATAATTTTACTCGTTGCATGGCTATGATCAACAATTATTCATTACATGTAATAAGATTGGCTCTATTAATGCCATCACAACAAATTAGAAGTAAAAGCATAGTGTAAGAACGATCCATTAATAATCCTAGTTAAGAAAAAGAGAAATGCTCAAAACGGTTATTAGACAATTTGCAAAGAGTCGTTTTAATCCCATACAATTTAAAGCTCTAATTTAGTCCCCCCACTCCTTAAATGTGTTCCAAAATAATCCCAAAATTAAAATCGTTGTTTAGTTTGACTGAAATTTTGCCCAAAGTTCATGAATGAGGTAGGAAATAAAGGTATTTTTAGAAAATTTTGTTTTTATACATTTTGATTTGTGTGCAACACCTTCATTTTCTAACCTCATTTGTAAATTCTGCATGAAATTTTTATCAAATTATACAAATACTAAAACTGTAGAACTATTTTGGATCAGCATTCAAGGGGTTAGTGGATGAAATTGAATACTTTAAATAGTCTGTGACTGAAATGACCCCCACAAATAGTCTAAAACAACTTGAACTTTTTCACGAAAAAAAAATTTACCATCACTGTGAAATGCGTTTCATAATCAAAAAGGCTGCTCTTTTCCAAAGTGAACTGATTATTAGCCAGCCTAACCTGTGACAAGGAAAGAGGGTTAATAAATGCAATATCATGGAAGACAAAACTTCAACTTCTTTTGTCCTAAAAATGTTTAAATCAAGCATTTTTACTTGAGCATGATAAAAAAGTATAGCATACCCAGAAAACATCAGCAAGAAAAATTTCTATAGGTTTCATGCTGCGAACCAAGACTATGTAGCGAAGGTCAAATTTTCTTCCCTTGAACAACGTCGGGCGTTCGATATACTTTTGGCATATTTTTGGGCCAGTCTCAATGAGACGGATGATTGCAGATATATCATCAGTAACGGTAGTGTCTATCGTCCTTGCCATGTTCCACGGTTTTAAAATCCACAAGTTGTCATGGCCAGCCTGTTTCCTCATAAGGTAATCTCCTACGAGTTGAGAAAGTTGCGTCTCTAAGTTATATGTAGGCTGAAGCCATTTAGGAGAACCATGCGCCTGCTTGTACAAGGAAAAAGAAAAAAGAAGCCAAAAAAATTGAATTATAAAGAAGAATACAAATGTCAATGGCTTTCACCACTAAATACATACCTGAAAAATTTCACTGCACAAATGCCGAGTAAAAAGTTAAACCAAAAAAAATACCAAAAAGAAAAGCCATTGCTTACAGTAATTACTCACTTTAGGAATGACAATACGCTGAATGCTTATACTGAAAGTAAGAAAATAAATGCTACCTTATTTATCAAATGATAATTACACGTCGTTTTGAATACTGAAAGTAAGAAAATAAATGCTACCTTATTTATCAAATGATAATTACACGTCGTTTTGAAGTCAAAGGTTATGGAGGCAATAAACGCTTTATTTTTGACACTAGTGAATGTAGTACATGTAGAGATCTGGGAACAGGCAAACTATATATTGCTTGTCTGTAAAGAAATTTCTGAAATAATATAGGAAAAGGAAAAACATAACAAGCAATTCACTGCATCATACAAGCATATCAAATGTTTAAGATTCAATTCTCAAGCAACATGAAGCTAATTATCAGAAGTCTGCAAATTAAAAAACAGGGGATGCTGGAATAAGAATGGCCCAATATCCACTCTCTTTTTTATGTTTGACAACGTCATAAAGCTACTGCAACACACAATTTAGATATGAATAATGGAGTATAATTTGTGTCCGACATGTCATTTTGAGTCGAGTTCGAATAAGTTCTCTATCATAACTCCAAATTAAAGATTTTGCCTCCCCGGCTTGAGATAAAGATACGTTTAGTTAAACATCATTGATTTTGAGTCAACTTTCAAGTTGACTTTATTGAATCTATAAGATGATTTTTAAACTTGTAAATAAGCTTAATAACAATAATTTTATTATTATTATTATTATTATTATTATTATTATTATTATTATTATTATTATTATATATACACTTTTTAAGGTAGCACTTATATATACAATATTATATACACAAAATGTAAGTTTTATTCATGCATGAACTCAACCGAAGACATAGACGTATCATGTAAAACTAAGTATGCAATTCAGTAAAGGAACAAGAAGGATGAGCAGGAAAAGGCAGAATCTATAGATACTGGGATAAACAAAATTCCTTGCAAAAAGAATCTAGAAGAATTCTCAATAATAAGAGATTTCAACGCATAATTTGTCAAGTATACTCACCACTTTTAATTATAGATAAATACTGACGCGGGGCTTTGCAGGCCGGATGAACCGGCTTGCTGGATGACCGACTAAACCGACCAGGATAAATCCCATTCCAGCCCCTTGTTGGACCAGCCGGCCTTCAGAGAGCGGGAGATACCGCGCCTCCCCTTCCTTGCGTGTTGCGTCTGTTTGCCACCCTTCTCCCCTTCCTTTTTTGGTTGCCGCCCTGCATATTTTATCTATTAACAATTATATATTTGTGGTTTTTTTGCTTAGGGTTCAGATTAGTATGTGTTTTTCCCTCAGATTTATGTGTGGAGTCTTCTTCCCTTTCGAGGTTTGTATCCGACAACAGGTGGTGTTTCGGTTGTATCCTGCTCTGAGGTGGTGTTGTAAGCTCTTTGATCTCCTCCTTACACTCTTCCTTCCCTTCCTTAGCCGCCGGCCTGCACCCCCACCTCAATGTTCCCCCCTTTCGCCCATTTTCCTGCCGCCAACCTGCTGTCCACCTTATCTAGTCTACCCAACCTGCACAGCCACTGTCTTATCTCCTTCTCATAAGTGCCGCAACCAGTCCTACCATCTCCCCTACTTTCGTGACCCCTTCCCATGCTATCTCCCGTTGCTACCACCACCGCCTTTCCTCCCTATAGTTGACGCCAGCACTCTTCCCCCTAATCTTAGCCACCGGCCACCATACGTGTCATTCTAGCCACCTACTCCACGCCATCTACCACTGCTACCCTCTATCGCCTCACCATCACCACCGTCCCCGGATCTTATCCGGCCCTAGTCAAAGATTGTAGTTTGTTGTGTTTTTGCTTATGTTTTGAGTCGTACTAAAACCATAATTATTTGCTTGATAAAATTTGTTTCTGTTATCACAGGTTTGATTATTTCTGGTATCGTTTCGTATCAGAGTTAGTTTAACCCTAGTCCTATCCTAGGGTTTTCCAGCATCCGCCCTTACTCAAGCCACCTCCAACAAAAAATTTATTTCTTAACACCCACCAAACCATAGCAAATTTTGACCTAACCCTAATTTTCTTTTGCTGATTTTCAAAATCAACAACCTCAAATTAAAATTTTCACACCATCAATTGGTCTCATTCTCCCTATTTCACCTCCCAACCCAAAAAGCTGTCCATGCCACCAAGGAGATGCATGCCCGAACCTACCGAGAAGAAATATAGTGAGAGATCCGCCAACTTTTGCAGAGATTGGCAAACATTGAATGTGAGACCCAAGAGAGAGATTCAAGAGGGACTTACCCTCAATGGTGACTGAAAAGGAGAACTGGACAAAAACTTCAACCGCTTCCATAAGGAGGATTTCAATGATGACGATGAAAGGCCACGATGAAAGGCCACGGCCTAGAGAAGAGACATCAGATGGAGGACACAGAGACTAAGAAATCAAGATGGATCTACCAGTTGAGAGGGGTACGGATCCGGATGAATTTATTGATTGGCTACGATCTGTTGAACGGATCTTCGAATATAAAGATGTGTTAGAGGATAAGTGGATAAAAGTAGTTGCTATCAACTTGAAAAAAAAGCATCTCTTTGTATTAGGAGAGCTTACAGCGAAAGAGGAAAAGAGAGACAGTCAGAAGATTACTAAATGAGAGAAGGCAAAGAAAGCAATGTAGAAGAAATACCTTCCACATCATTATCGACAAAACATATTTCTGAGGCTCCACCATCTGCAACAGTGTCTACAAAAGAAATAGAAAAACAAGTCACGAACCATTCAATGGATGAGTTCACAGTTCAGTTCAACCACTTACAGATGAAATGCGAGCTGAAAAAGCTGGAGCACACCGTACGGAGGAGCACACCGTAGATCGGTACCATAGGGGCCTGAAGCCCGCTGTTAGCAATGTGGTACAGTTGCGGCCGTATTGGTTAGATGGGGATGTCCAAACCTTAACACTGGAAGTGGAAAGGCAGCAGAAACAGAGCAGACAACCACCACCAATTTGGCAACCAACCACAGTCGGCGACTGCCAGCAGGAGCACGCCTTAAGGAGTTAAAAAAATTGGTTTGGATAAGAATAGAGCCACCCAAGGAGAAGAATCATGAAAAAAGTAGCATGCTTACTACAGTCCCTGCCAAAAAATGCTTCAGATGACAGATTCAGGCACATCGCCTCCCACTTTCTGATGAACTAAGTTGTGTTTTTCATTGCGCAGGGAGCCGTGAAGGAGGTTAAAGATGAGAAAACAGCTAAGCAATAAGTTGAGGATATCATCTTCCACCAAATGAAGGAGAGGCGCTTGTGATTCGATGAGTCCTATAGACTGAGGATAGGAGAGATCCACAGTAACTTCACCACAACATATTCTAAACCCACTATATAGAGAACGAAAAGGTATTGAGTCTTATCATCGATGGGGGAGCAGCAAGAACGTCGCATCTACGCAGATGATAGAGAAACCAGGTCCCATGACTCAAATGCACTCCAAGCCATATTCTATGACGTGTCTGATGTAGATCATATTTGCTTAGTGGAGTTTTTTATCAGTAGTCAACTAAAAAATCAGGTGTGGTGCGATATCGTCCCAATGGAAGCCTGTCACCTTTTGTAAAGGAGACCGTCGCAATTTGAATGGAGGACTCGTCATGATAGATTCAGAAATACATACTCCTTCGCCAAGGATGGGAAGCACAGTCCTTCTCCCTTCAGTTGAGCACGAGATCACAGGCGCCCTGGTCAGTAGAGCAACACCAGTGAGAACGGTTTTGGTGACGACATGGGATGATGTGACTGAGGCATCAGCCTATACACGTAACAGACATGGCATATGGCATTTCAAGATATCACGGTCAATAACCTACCGCCAACACCACCACCATGTGAGGAGGTTCAGGTTACCCCCACTTCAGATCTAATTAAGCCGACCGTGAATTACTTTGGGAGTATTCAGTAATAGAGACGAGAGACACAGACTTAGTTCAGTTCAGTCGCAGACTCCCAGAAGATTGGAACGATGTCGATGTTTGCTTGTAAGTTAAAAAATACCCTTAAAATCCTTGGAGGATGGTGCAGTCGGCAGTGGGATCCAGGTGCTGCTAGAATTGCAGATGAAGAATTGAAAGCTTCGACGAATGAAGTCAAAGCTCCCCCAATCCCGACAGACAAGCATGGGCCTTTGGTGGCGGGACGCGGGTGACGCGGGGCTTTGGAGATGAGACGCGAGGCTTTGGAGGCCGCTAAACCAGCTTGCTGGATGGTCGGCTAACATGCCCAAGAAAAATCCCGGCCCAGGCCCTCGCTGGACCAACCGGCCTTCAAAGAGCGGGAGATACCATCCCCCCCTCCTTGCGTATGTTCACCGCCCTTCTCCCCTTCCTTTTCTATTTGTCACCAAGAAGGGTCTTCCCTTCCTATTTTATCTATTAGCTATTATATGTGTGGTTTGTTTGCTTAGGGTTTAAATTATTGTATTATCTTCTCGGGTTTCTAGGTGAAGTGTTCTTCCCTTCCGAGAGTTGTATCTAACGACAAATGGTGCTCCGGTTGTATCCTGCTCCAAGGTGGAGTTGTATCCTCTCTGATTTCCTCCCTACTCTCTTCCTTACCTTTCTTAGTTATCAACCTACACCCACACCTCACAATTCTCCCCACACTTTCCTGCTGCCAACCTGTCGTCCACCTTATCCAACCGCCCAACCTGCACAGCCACCAACCCTATCTCCTTCCCAGAAGTGTCGCAACCCCTCCTACCATCTCCCCTACTGTCATGACCCCTTCCTCTGCTATCTCCCTTTGCTACTGCCACCTCCTTTCCACCCTGCAGTTGTCGCCAGCGCCCTTCCCCATAATCCTAGCCACCAACCACAATACCCTATAATTCCAACCACCTGCTCCATGCCATCTACCACCGCTACCCTCCACCGCCTCACCATGACCACCGCTGTCGTTTTCTTTTCTAGCCCTAGCCGGAGAGTGGTGTTGAACATGCTTCTGTTTTGAGTCATGTTTATAATCATAATCAGAACATGCTTCTGTTTTGAGTCATGTTTATAATCATAATCATTTGCTTCCGTTTTAGCAGGATTTATTGGTTCCAGTATAAAATACATTTATTGTATTGGCCATTACATTTATTGTAGTGATTTGTGCACACATACAGATACTGTTAATAAAAAGGAAAAAAAGGGTAAATTTTTTTGCTTCAATGCTCATTCAAATCAAGGAATAGAAGAATACTACTGTCTATTTTTCTCTTATTTCTGTCATTTTGTTTCAAGCGTTATTCTCCAGAAGCAAGTTACATCCCCTCTAACCCGCTATTTACATAAAAGAAATACACATACATGTGCTTATATCATATATGGAGCTGGATCAAACTAATTTTGAGTGAGCGTCTTCAAGCGAAAGCAATGAATTCGATTTTAAGTTTATTACAATTCAATAGCTAGTACAACGTGTAATTTTCAAGTAAATTTCGGATTTCAAACATAATAGTCAGCCCTAGTGCCTCCCAATCTACATCCTTTTAAAAATCAGTCCCTGATGCTGAAGAACAAAACTAGAAAGATTTCACCCAGGAAACACGTGCAAAATTTAATTCACCATTGTGTAGCTCTAATTAATAATGAAAATAGATTCAGGAGGCAAAAAATATCAAATATTAGAATTATTAGTAGCAAAGAAGGTTATGTATCAAATTAAGAATAAATATTAAGCCGAATTTACAGACCTCATGAATAGTCTCAGCTAGGTGATGTTTCATCACCAGGCAAGCTTCAAAAGGGAATTGATTTATATACTGCCTATCTGTAAGACCCAACGCCTTTCTCACATCTTCATCAACTTGCATACTGGCCCAGATGATGTCAGCTTCCTTTGGATCCGTTGCTGAAGACAATATGATCAAAGATGAAAATGATGACATTTTAGCAGATCCTAGACAATACATGCATAGCCATCACTAACATAAAGAAAATCATTAAAAGATGGCAAAATGCTTCAATGCAGGTCGCCATCAAGTATGTCTCTCTATCAAATAACGAAGGATTCATGGCAAAAGAATTGGACCTCTGTAAGAAATGAATCAATATATATTTCATTTAACAACTCCAGATATATGCATTCACCAAAAAAGAATAAGAAAAGAGAATCAATATATATTTCATTTAACAACTCTAGATATATGCATTCACCAAAAAAGAATAAGAAAAGAAAAAAACGAACATAAAACATGTCAAAGATCATCTAAAAAGTAAATTTGTATATGCATGAAGAGCATCTAGAAACACTCACTTAGAATAAACTCTGGGCGGCTTAAAAATTCTTCTACTTGTATTATGTCTGTATATACATAGAGAGGATGCCCGCTACTTGGAAGTATACCTTTGGTTATAGGAGGCTCTTTATTAGTAGGACAATGTCCTTTTGATTCAAGTTGTTGTTTGTAATTTTTGAACTCCTGTTGAAAATGAAAGCATAAAAAAGAACTTCTGGTATCATGTAACGAATTATGGAATCGAAGGAAAAGAACCATGCACAAGCACCTGAATAAAATAACCATCAGGCGTATGGAACCATGCTGTAAGTCTAGCAGAACGTTGTTTTTCCTCTCCAATGCCAAACAAGAAATCACGAGTACATTCATCCCCATAATTGACATCTCGAGTTGGCCACAACACTGAATAGCTGCAAATATTCCATAATAAAAGAATGCTAGCAAGCATCAACCATGCATCAAAGCACATCAGTTAGACAAGCAATCCGAGCAATCAAAATAATATTCTTTGTTGACTTTCAAAGTTCAAGAATTGCATCTTATGCAAATAAGTGAATAAAGTAAAAATGGCCAGAAAATTACTACACATTGACGGAAAGGGACAAAGAATAGAAGAGAAAAAGTAATCTTCTCAATTAAAACTGCATTTTAACTCTGTTGTGACTTGGACAAATAGCATAAATCATCCCTCTTTAATATATTAGATTTTAAGCAATTAAAGATAAAATTACTCAAGTTATGTTTTAAGGAAAAAAAAAGGTTTTAAACCTTTAAAGAAACAAGGAATTTAATTCTTGGCCGGCAAAAGAATCCAAATTAATGTCGCGCCTAGATCAGTTTATCTTATGATAATTTTGCATGATAATTATTAGTATAGCACTCATTAAAATTGTATATTATAGTTGGTATTTGTTCTAATAATTCAAAAAATCAATTTTTAAAATTGTTTTCATCATCCTAACTTCTCACTCGTTTCAACAGATGATAATAACTAAAGAACTAATACCGCTTTACCAACAACCGAATCCAAGGCAAGAACGGCCGCCTACACTGGCAGTACGTAATATCACAACAAGTCGAGCTGACATTTTTTCCTATAAAATGTCCATATTTGAATCTAGATCTTCCAAAATCCCATCCCACTGATGTAGCAAATGAATAATAGCTTTTGCATGCTTTCCTATAAAAAAATAATTAAAAAAACAATGCATATTGTATGTTTTCAAAATGATGAAACCTTCCCATGGTTTTGAAACTCTTAAGCATTAGCATCATCAAGAACAAAAATAAACTATTACCTCACGAATCATAAAAGTTTTGTGAAGAAATCCCTAGTCTCCATTGAAATTCAAAATGCATGCATATAGGTATCTCCATAACAATGATTATATGGTTAAACAAAAAGTAAAAGAACTAAAAACAAAAACGGAAATAAAGCCAAAAGGCCAAAGTAGAGTAGCAGAAAAATGTAGAGAGAGAAATACCTTATAGCCGATTCAAGCTTTCCGTCTGGCATGAAAAGAAAAGGTGCTACTCTGAAGTTTGCCATCTCACTATGTCGTAAGGCTGAACCTAATTCATCCATAACATACCTACGTGGGCAATGTAGCTCAAAACTTAACCAGGTGATTTTTTAAAGGAACCATTTTATTGCTGTTAGCAAGCAAATTTAGGAACAGAATTAGCGAAACAGCTGTGACATCACTAATAATTGCACTTTGTAAAGATGAGATTGCATGCTAAAAACTGATTGATCTTGAACCGGAAATCTGAAACAAAGCTAATTAGAAAATTGGAAAATATTTTGGATTTCAGAGAATATAAAATTTACATTATTTAGTCATAGTATAATCAAATCACAGAAAAAGAAAATTTATTCCAAAACTCCAAAAAAAGAAGAAAGCTGTACTTCAAAATAGAGCCTGTACCAGAATTGCGAATTTGCTATTACTTCGATGGGTAAAAAAGAAAAAAAAGTATACTTAAGAATTATCATTTAAAAAGTCAAATATTATGTATCAAATAAATCAGATATCAAATCCATTCATATATATGGCATACACTTTTTTTCTTTTTTTGCAGTTTTTGTGAATTGTTAACATAGTTGATTAATTTAACTATCATTTTCAATTTTCATTATTAAAATATTTAAATTAATATTAAATTTAATTTTAAAAATATAAAAGACACCTTCTATCATTAAAATCTAACATATGATAATCAGAAATGAATTAAAAAATGAAACTATTAAATAAATTTTAAAATTTTTAGTTATTAAGTCATACTACAGTTAATTAATGTAAAAAAAAAATCAAATCAAAAAATTTCTATTTACTAATCTATTAATTGGAGTAGATTAATCCTGAAGCTAAATTTAACAATTTTTTTCATTAAAATAAGATGTGGCTTTATTTATTAATATAATTTAAATATATTGTTTTAATGGATGAAACTAATTATATATGAATTGTGTTATAAATAATAATATTTTTAACTGATCAAATTATCAAAATGACAACGATTTATCAATTTCATCATTTAAAATAACCACATATGATAAATATATAAACTATTATAAAGTAAATTAAATTTAAAACAATTATTAATATATTAAAAAAATATCTACATAAACGGGCACAAATCTTGATGGCATTTTAGATGAGATCACTTTTAGTCAATTTCAAGACCATCCAAGTTCTAATTTCAACAAAGTTTTAGTCAAACTAAAGTCTCGACAGAACCAGCACAACACCAAAAAAATTGTCCTTAAATTATAATTGGAAGCAAGAAATTATTAACTGAAAAGTTAATCCATCTTTAAAATTGGCATGCTTATAGTCAAATAGAGCATTTCGATGAGAGAAACTAAACAGGCCCTATATCACTAAATTTTAAGGTTATCAAAGTACATAAATTTAAAAAATTAATTTATGATCAAAAGAGTTAATATGAACCGTCCGATAGAGTACTTTGGAATTTTGGCCGCTCTAAGAAAACTGTGGACCCCCTATTCTCTAAATGATGGGGGGAGAGGCAGAGTTGAGAACTAAATCAAAACTCGTAGAGAGAGCATAAAGCTAATAAGCATCAACAATTGTCACTAACAACCACCAATAGTTGATGTAGCCCAATTATTTTCATCTAGTTCATCCAGTTGTTATTAGTTAATAATGTCTACAGACTGTTGTTACCTAATCATCATCACGTAATTGGCA
Source organism: Phalaenopsis equestris (assembly GCF_001263595.1). Lineage (NCBI taxonomy): Eukaryota > Viridiplantae > Streptophyta > Magnoliopsida > Asparagales > Orchidaceae > Phalaenopsis > Phalaenopsis equestris. The sequence continues at coordinate 96,273 of NW_018164778.1, read as the reverse complement.
TTGACATCCAAAAACTTTTATTATAACAATAAAATAACATGTATTATAATTTCATCTTCTCCCGTTGATGTGGAAGAATAAAACTCTATAATTTGAATTATCTGGCCAAGCGTCATAGCTTTCTCATTTTTGGGATTTACACATAAAAATATTGTCTCTTATCATTTCTATATGTATTTGTGTTAGATGATCTTAGAGTCAAGACTTAATTTTTCTCTGTTATTGAGGATTTTTTTTATCACACAATAACTAAAAAAAAAATATCTCCATAACCGTGGCGATTTATTTTCTTATAAAACTAATTTCTATTGATGTAAAGATTAAACTTAGTTTATACTTTACAAAGTTGGTCAAAAAAAGGCTCATGGATTTTACGGCTATGGATAGTTTTCCTAAATACACGCACGTAATTCTTTCATTGAGAAACATGCCAAGGATGTTAATTCATATAAGTTGCATCTTGCATGTCACAAGAAATAAAGAATTGCTTATGTCCATATATTGCATAATGCAATATTGATTGACGTCCATACACCCCAAAAAAAAAAAAAACAGTCTTGCGATCTGGGAAAGAATGTCAAAATCGTCTATCCCACATACCTTAGAGAACACTTTGAAAACCAAATATACTTTGCTGCAATTGGTCAGGCCATTAAGATTAAATTTAATAATGAACGCCCATCGACAAGTAATTAAAATCAAATCCCACACATGTTGACTAAGAAAAGCATCCATCCCAACAACCATAGCCTGCTTCCATAAAGGTTTTCTTAGCACATCTTAGTGTCCTAGAAATAGATACAAACGACAAAACCAAGGGAAATTTACAAAACTGAGGGAAAAACATAATAAAATGAAATGTAGGAATGAATAAAATGAGCATTATGTTATAATTTCTATCAAAATGCAATAGGTCAAAATAGATTAAATGGCCAATAAACTATGAATGCTCAATTGAATATGAAAAAGTTGTTGGAGGTATCGGCATGGATGGAGTATGAGGTCATTGGAAGTTTACTTATAGGTGTTGAGGTGCAAAGAGTTTTGAGGAAGAGAAAATAGTGGTGAGGATGGCCCAATGGTGGAGGGAGAAAAGAATATATTCTCACAAATTATTTTATCAATGAAAGTATATAAATGTCATGCAATGTATGTCATGCAATGTCAAATCCCAACTAACCCCCTTGGTAGAATCAATTGTGATGCGGCAGAGACTGACAATTTACTTAGATCAACTCTCACCAGCACTCGTCCTAACTTTTATAAACAGGACCTAGTGAGTGATGAATTAGTCTAACCAAATTGCCACAACATACGTGATACATTGTATTTCATATACATACTCAAAAACATGGAAATCATATCATCCAAAAAATAAAAATTATACAGAGCTGCTAAAATCCAATATATTTCAAGCTCCCAAAACTATCGTGACAAAGACACACATTGCTACTCACCCCGATGCTCGTTGACTCTATCTGGAAGGCAACAACAAAAAATGAACAATAAAGAGCTCAGAGAAATAAACAGGGCTAACATTAGATTTTATAAATGAAAAAAAAAACTACATGCATGCTCGTAAGAAACTGCACATGTTTACATACACAAGTAATAGCATGTTAGCATGGTATTGAATATGAAAAGAGAACAGATAATATAAAAATCAAGATTGCAGTATAAAGTGTAGATCGTAAGTATGAAATCATATGTATAATCAAAAGCATATTCATAATCATGTTTATAAGTTGTTTATCACATGTAATCATAGCAAAATCATTTTATAGTAATGTTACTTGTTTAATGTACAACGATTAACAACTTCCATGTTCTTTCACAATTGGTCCACACACACAAGTAATAACATGCTAGCATGGTAGAGAACATTAAAAGAAAACATATAGTATAAAAATTAAAATTGCATTATAACATATAGGTCTAAAGCAGGAAATCATAAGTATAATCAAAAGCATGCCCATAAGCATGTTCATAAACTGTTTATCATATGTATAATCATAACAATGTCATTTCATAAAGGCCATTTCATCGTAATGTCACTTGTTTAATATATAAGGTTCAACTATTTCCATGTCATCTTATCATAAGTTTTCACCCTGCCCTAAAGGCCATATAAAATATTGATGAGGGTTGGATTTTCCCCAATATAGCAGTTATCAATAGTCCCCTTGATACATGCGGTACTCTAACGTTCTATCACCACCTAATTCTAATGATTCACAGAGTTTTGCCATCATATAAATATCATGAGTCTTGAATATTACATCCCTGCATATTGTATTTGCAAGCACTCATTTAATAGCATACACATGCATTCATTGTGACATTTAAATGTACCAAGCATTTATAAGGAATTGCATGCATCATAGACATGAAATATAATAAATGAATACCTACAAGAAATTCATATCATAAGCATAGTTACATGTAGCATAGTCTAATCATAGTATTACATATATCGTAAGGAAAGCAAACGTGTATTTATACATTCAATTTTAGGTATCCATTCACAAAATGCATAAATTCTAAATGCATGTGTCAAAACAGAAATGATATAAAAACCTATAGAAAATTATTTTTCTTATATTAGTATAATATTATTTCACCTGACTTGATGGAGCATCCCTATGACAAACGCCCACACGTTTGTCTTGAGCTCGCCGCCTCATATGAACAACTTGGGGCTCACAGACAAAGGAAAGTTTCATAAAATTTGGCTCATAAAATGCATTAACCCAAAAATGTACTTTATTTGCCAAAACATACCTCAAAAGGGTTTCTTGGCATAAATTTATCTTTTCACAAAACACCAAATTTCTCCCCAACACTTCCTAACAACTTAACATTCACTTCCCCCTCATTAATATCATGTAAAAACCCATATGAAAGCTTTCAACCTAATTTTGATGCTTCCCATACCATTATGGCACCTCCGACGGCTATCGGAAACGAGAAAAGCATGAAAAAATAGGCAAATGTCAAAATGAAAGGGTGAGGAAGGAAATAAAAGTCTCAAATAATGTGAAAGAAAGATTCGTAATTGCAGAAATTACCCCGGAACTCTAGATCGTGTTTTGCAGCTCCCAGGTGGGCGCTCTATTCGTCTGCTAGCTCGCGACCCTTGAACTATAGCAAGGGTCACAGTCTCTGCTTTTGTTGAGCAGCAGCAGACGCGTGAAGGAGAGGAAGAATTGGGATCGCGTTTGAGAAGAGAGGCTGAGGGGAGGAGTTCGAAACTCGAGACTCCCTATTCAACCAAACGAAGAGAATAAAAGGCATGAGGCGGTTGGCTACAGTAAGGGAGACGAGATTAGAGAGATTAGGAAATATAATTAGGTTTTAATTAATTAAGTAAAACTTTTAACATTTAGATTTTAAATCTCCCATTTCGTTCAAATAATTAACATATGGTGCTTTATATGGAATTGATTTATTTCATGCATAGAGTTTTATAAAATTACTTCAATCGAATTCTGGGAGATGAAAATTTTGGGGTACTTTACCAATTTTGCTGAACTTTACCAGGTATCTTGAAATTTGGACGTTACAGCTCTCCAATCCTTTTAAAAATTTCGTCCTCAAAATTTTTTACTTTACTTGAATAGGAAGGGATATTTCAGTAGCATGTCTTCCTTTTTCTCAAGTAGCTTTATTTTAAGGTTTGTGCTTCCGCTTTATCTTCACGAAATGAATCTTTTTGTTTCTGAGCTTCCTAATATCAATTGGTAAAATATTTTCAAACTCTTTAATATAGATTAGATTTTTCTATATTTCAATTTCTTCAGATGAAATCTTTTGTTCTGAATTTGAAATCTATTTTGTCAGCATTAAAATGTGGAATGCATTGTGTATATCTGACATATCTATAGGTAACACTAATATATAGACAACTGAACTGATTCTTTCTATAATTTCAAAAGGACCAATAAACCTATGACACAATTTGCTTCCTTGATCAAATATAGTTGTACCTTTTATTGGCTTGAATTTCAAAAATACGAAATCTTCAACTTCAAATTCTACTAATTTAAGTTTTAGGTCATAATATTTTTGTCGTTGATCCTAAGCAGCTTTCAATTTATCTCTAATTAATTTGAATTTTTCTGTAGTTTCATCAACTAGCTTGGGACCTAGTATTTGACATTCCCCAACTTCGACTCAACTTAGTAGAGTTATGCACTTACTGTCATACAGTGCTTCATAAGAAGCCATTATGATACTAGATAGATAGCAATTGTTGTAAGCAAACTCGATCATTGGAATGTAATCTTCCCCAACTTCCTCCAAGATCGAGAACACAAAGCCTTAACAGACCTTTCAATACTTGAATTTTCATTTCTGATTGTTCTTCAATTTGTGGATGAAATGCAGTGTTGAAATGAAACTCTGTACCCAAACTTTATTGAATTTCTTTCCACAATCTCAACGTAAATCTTTCATCTCTGTTAAAAACTATAATTTTTGGAATATCGTACAATCTGATAATTTCTTTTATATACAATTTGACCAGCTTTTTCACTGAATTTGTTTGTCCAATAAACAAAAAGTGGGTTTACTTGGTTAATCTGTCAATAATGACCCAAATATTATGTGACTCTGTTAGAATCAAGAAAATCCCATAACAAAATCCATAGCAATTTCTTCTCATTTTCATTCAGGTATTGGCAATAATTGTAGAAATCAACTGAGTCTCTGATGTTTGGCCTTTTACAATCTGACACTTAACATTTAGATATATATGTATATATTCAGCAACATCGTTCTTAATATCTAGCCACCAGAATACCAACTTCAAATTTTTGTAGATTTTTGTGTTGCCTGGATGAATTGTGTAGCATGAACGATGAACTTCATGTAAAATTTCCTTTCTTAAATCAGAATCAACAGGTACTCATAACTGCAGCTTATATCTGATAATGTCATCTTCATCAACAATCAAATCAATCATCTTTCCTGATTGAAATTGCTTTAGCAGTTTTGGATACTAAATATTATCTTTCTAAGCTACTTTAATTATATCAATTAATGTAGATAGCACTGTCAATTGATGTAAATGCACTATGCCACCACCTGATCTTCTAACTTTCAACTGTAAAGCATCAACTTCTTTAATCAACTCTGGCCTCTGAATAAGAATCCAGTTTGCACTACCTGTGGATTTATGGATTAATGCAACAACAACTACATTTGTTCGGCTAGGACAATATTGTATATTTAGATCAAAGTCTTTGATCAACTTTAACCATTTTTGTTGCCTCAAATTCAGCTCTTTTTGTGTGAAAATGTGTTTCAGACTTTGATGATTAGTAAGTACTTCACATTTTGCGCCATACAAAAAAGGTCGCCAAATTTCAAGATAAAACACCAATGCAGCTAACTCCAAGTCATGTGTTACATAATTTCTTTCATGCGGCTTCAACTGTCTGGATGCATAAGCTATCACTTTTTTATTCTGTATTAAAACACAACCCAAGTTTCTTAATGATGCATCACTGTAAATATGGAATCCTTCTGTGCCTGATGGAAAAGCTAACACTCGTACAGTGGTCAAATGTTTATTCAACTCTTGAAAACTATGCTCACAATCTGCAATTCACTCAAACTGACATCTTTTCTCATCAGCTTAGATAACGACATAGCTTTTTGTGAAAAACCTTTGACGAACCTCCTGTAATATACTGTCAAACCAAGAAAGCTACGTACCTCTATAACATTTTTTAGATTAGGTCGTTGCACAATTGCCTTCACCTTCTGAAGACCTACTGAAATTCTTTGACCATTGGTAATGTGTCCAAAAAATGCAATGTTCCGCAGTCAAAATTCACATTTAAAATTTTTTTGCATATAGTTGTTTCTGTCTCAGCAGTTCGAAAACTATCCTCAAATACTTAGCATTATCTTCATCAGATCTTGAATAAATCAGAATGACTTCAATAAAAATAATAACAAGCTGATCTGCATACAGCTTAAAGATTCGATCCATCAGGTCCATGAAAATTGTAGGAGCCATCAGTTGAACCAAACGACATAACTAAGAATTCATAATGATCATATCTAGTCCGAAAAGTTGTATTAGTTATATCTGTCTCCTTGACCATTACCTAATGATATTCAGATCTCAGATAAAACGGGAAATACAGTTGCACCCTCTAACTAATCAAATAGATCATCGATCCTAGACAAAGAATATTTGTTCTTGATTTTCACCTTGTTGAACTTTCTATAACCAATGGTCAAAGAATGGTGAACAATATTGATACTCCCTAAGGTGAATTATTTGATCTGGTAAACCCTTGTCTATCAATTTTTGCAACTGACATTTCAACTTTTGCACTTCCTTCGAAGCCATCTTGTAAGAAGATTTGAATATTGCAGATGTTCTTGGCTGCACATCATTACTAAATTCAACTTCTCGTTCCGACGATAACCTTGTAATTCTTCAAAAAATACATCAAAAAATTCTGAAAACCCACTGAGATGTTTTTCAATTCTTGTACATCTTTATTCGGCATTTTTAATTTTGCCAAAAATACTAGTTTGCCACTTCGCAAACATTTTCAAACTTTCACTACACTAATCAAGGAAGATTGTGTATTTTGATCACATAAGATATGAAAAGGTTTTTCACCAGGTAATTTTAGCTTCACCCACCTTTTTCCAACATTCAATTGTAGCAAAATGATTTACCAATCAATCCATTCCCAAAATGACATCAAAAATCTGAATTGGTATGATAATCAACTCCGTTGGCAACTTCTTATCATAAATATGAACATGCACTACACATTTTCTATTGGCATAAAAATTATGTCCCAATGGTATAATAGCATGTAAAGCATGAGTAAAATATATAATTTCAACATGTAAATTGGCAACAAACTTATCAGAAATAAAGGAATGTGATGCACCAAAATCGAATAGAACGGTGTCAGGTTGATCTTGAATTAGGAGTGTACCTGTAACCACTTCTTCAGATTCTATGGCTTTCTGATAAGTAACTACAAAAACTCGGGCTTTTACTGATTGCTCAATTCTGCGTTCTGAAGTTTCACCCTTTGTTTGCACTGAAGGCATTCCTAAAAACTGAGTTCTGGAGGTTGTCCACGTGTGACACCTTAAGTCATAAGGGTTACCCACCCCAGATTCATCAACTTATAATTTTGTATAAATCAATTCATATTTGATCTAATTCTTACTTCTTCTAGTTCCAACATGCTTTCATCATTCTTTTCATCTACTAACCATGCTCTAATATCATTTTTCGTCGCACTTTGGGTGTGACACGCAAAGGGTTCATAAACTGACTCTCTAAGTGCAACAAAATCTAGAAAATACGTCGAATAGCATGGGGAAAGAG
>NW_018164778.1:73197-88508 GCF_001263595.1 Phalaenopsis equestris | reverse complement strand
AAAAGGAAGAGAAACACAACAACAGCATATAAAGAATGGAAAGAATGCATGATGATGTTCACTCATCTTAAAAACATGATAGTCAAATTTAAATACAAACGAAGAAATAAAAACAAAATCTTGAAATTAGTTGTGAGAAAGATGACCTAGCTAGCAATGTCAATAAAAATAGATAATAATGGAGGAAAGGGTAAACAAAATTTCAAGTAGTAGAGTCCACTGGTTCAACAATTACACAATTCATCTTCTTCAAGTTGAGATTTTAAAAAACTAAAAGAATGGGATGTAAGTTTACAAAATAATTATGTCAATCAGTAAGATACTGAATAGATAAATAATTTTAAAAGATTATGAGATATAAAACATCATAGAGAAAATATTTTAAGAGCCCCATTATACCTTTTTCTAAAGAGAGCGGAGAGCAGGAGCAGGGGAGTGGGGGGTGCAGTGGATCAACAACAACCACAAGAATAAAGACACATGAAAAGTGTAAAAAAATATGCAAATACTTGCTATAGAGAAAGAGGCAATAAATTCAATTTTTAAGGCATATTTGATGATGTAGTTGAAGTATGACCGGACAAAATGTCATTAGAAACAGATATAGAGATCTGAAAGTTATGAATCAAGCGATCATAGCCCTCCTCAGAGAGTATGACAGAACCTAATTAAGAAGTGATAATAAGAGAAAACTTAATGAGAGCAGCCAGTTTCAGAGTATGCTTTTCTTGGCAATATGATGATAACCAAATTTGAGCCACAATAAAATCAGATCATGAATAAGAGAGAGATGGGAGGAACCCTCTTCCACGCCCGTTATTAGTTTGACCAACACGAGTGTAACCACCAAAAAGCCTTGCAATGAGGGCAAGTGAGAAAAACTTGGTAGATAATAAGATAGAAGATTAGTTATCCAAAAATCATAGAAACGAGAAATTGCAAGATTTGGAATTGTGAAATATGCTCTGATTTGATATTATAATTGTTGACGAGATGAATAAAGGCTGAAGAAAAGTTTAGCCACCAAAAACTCTTTAATTTGTTATTTCCTGATAATAAAATCAATAGTAAAAGTTATGCAGTGAATTAACTCATCACACTATCCCGTAGTGTACTTTAATAATATTACATAAACAAATACCTCTGCTGCAAAGAAAGTAGGCCAAAGTTCAAAATACATACCTCAAACATATTACTTCCCAAGAACAAATTAAATCTCACAAGCCTTGGCATTCTCATGAAACATGAATGTGGGTGTGAAAAATGGTTCAAAGGTATTCAATAACCTTAGAAAAACGGCATAATCAAATGCCTGTCATTTGGCGAATTAGGTGATATCATTAGTAAACAAATGAGATGCTTCAAGATTAGAATTTATTATAAGAACCACAAAAAAATGAAAGGCCCTCGACTATAGAAGGTAATTGGTAACATTTAAATTTTATAGAAATATCAATGATTGAGAAAGGTTTAAAATCATGCACATTAGATAAAATAGGTATTAATATCAAGTATGAGAAAAAACAATAACAACAAACCTTTATCCCACTAAATGGAGCCGGCAACATGTATCCTTTTTCTCTATTGCGTCCTCTTAATCATGTATGATGGATATAGTGAAGGGAAAAAATGTCAGATTATTGACTGCAGCTCATTGAGTGGAAGCAAAAGCAAGAATGGTAACGAGCAGCAATAACATATAAGGCAAGTGCATGAAAGGATAATGGGCGCGAAAGAAGATGAGTTGTTGTGGGTATATACATGGGGTGTGACCAACGAGGTAGTAGAGTGACGGCACATGAATTGTGGGAATGTGCAGTTAGTGGGATCAAATGATGGGGTGGCTAGGAATTTCTTGTTCATATATCATGTTGAAAGGAAAGAAATTTAAGCTTATTATTGATTGAATATGTTGGGCATATAAATAGGCAAACATGGAGATATAAATTGCAATAAAATAAAGGGAGAATAACATCACCACTCATGAGAATAACAAATAACATCAACTTAATAAAGTCATTTTCCAATGAGAAACCTACAGAAAACGGCAAAATTTAAAAGAGCCAAACAATTTACAGTAATAAAAGAGCAAAAAAATAATGATGAACTATTTGGGGTCGTTGCAGCTTATCCAGCTTATCCAGATAAGCTGCTTCTCCTAATAAGTTGTTGATCAGCAGTTGATCTGGATAAGTTGTCTGACTGTTTGGTTTGTGTATTTGGAGAACAGCTGATTCTGAATAAATAACAATTTTGCCCCAATTTTGGATAAGTTGTTTGGCTTGTGCGTTTCGAAAACAGCTGATTTGCAGTCATGTAGAATGATTTCAACTGCCTTGTCTTTAATAGGTGTCATTCCAACAAATCCTCTATTATAATAATTCTTTAAAATATTCTTACTTTATTACAAATGTATATAAATCATGTAGGATGATTAAAAAGGATATACCTAAGATAGCATGAAAAAAATGGCTATAGGTGATCAATATTAGGTTTAAACCACAAGTAACAATCGACATAAATAAAAAAAGGATTCCTAAAGCCACCCTCAGATTATTAATTATAAGGTTAGCGATGATGATGCAAAATATATATTCTTCAAAGAAAAAAAGGAAATTTATATTCTTCAAAGAAAAAAAGGAAATTTATTTTCATTCTAACGCATGCAAAACAGATGAGATTGGCTTTAGGTCTTCCTTCACCATCATTTGGTAGGCATCTCATATGTTCTTAATTCTAGTGTATATATACAGCACAACTTTTAATAACATTAACTATATTAAGCTAATAACATTGTCTTATCCATTTCTTCGACATTAAGCATATTACACAATTTGCTGGTGCATACTCTAATTGTCATTATACATGCTTATATTAACTTTCTCTACTTTTTCTATAATATTCTCAATAGGTTATACTCCTATATTCTCAAATCATATTCATTTTGCCTAGCATCATTACTAATTTTACCATATCTACCGCAAATTTCACAGTTTAGGCCCCTTTCTTTGGTTCTTAATGATTAATTTGTTACTCAAAAACTCAAATCAATATAATACATTGAGTCTCATTATAATTTTGTTCCCTGAAGTCTGTTTATTCGCTTACCATATAACAGCTTAAGACACCTTTCATTTGAACAATTTCACTTCTACTCTAGTTGTTACACCAAAGCTATATCCCAAATAATATAAATAATAGATCCAATATATCTAATTTATCACAACCAATTATCACTTAATCATCAATCACAGTTCTCCATTGCCTTTTCCATCCAAAAAATAGTCATAACACTTTCTCGGTGATTCAGATAATCATCATCCTTTACTTTCATAGGCTTAGAAAATGTACTAAAAACTGAGTAAATATGGAGGCAACTCTTGGTTATCCTGCCTTAATAATCATTTCTTTTCTCTTTGATAATGTTTGGTAGATTTATAGAGCACCAAACCAAAATACCATGCTCCAAGTAAAAAAAAATAACCATGCTCGTGCTTTGCAAGATACAATAATATGAAAAAAAAAACCAACGATTATACCAAATGATAGCCTTTTAAGAAAGGAAATTAATTAGCTTTTTTTAGTAATCATTATATCAATCCCATTCTCTAGCAATCATTTCATCTTAATACAAAAGAACACGTGCAATTACTTCCACCTCCTTGAGATGTCCAGTAGTAAATCCTCCAATTTGAAGAAATTAGGTTCTTTGGAAATATTTTCTCAAAATATTTTGTTGCCTTTAACTGACATGGGTGTCCTATAGTTGTTCTTTTTTTTCCCTCTCAATTCTACGCACGATTGACAATAGTTGAGCCTATGTCTCCAAACTTAGAAACCTGGAACAGCAAATAGCAAATAGTGCATGCTGTGCTTTACACTACCCTATGCAGTTGCTGCAACTAAAGAGGAGGTTGATGTGCATTGCTTTCTTCCATAAATGTGAAGAGATCGTTCCAAAGTTCAGAACCCATGACCTCCAATTCATAACAATGCATGCTTAGCTCTCCGCTAAAACCAGCCTAAGAAACTAGTAGAGAATCTAATTCTGCATTTTACATCAATAAGTCGATCATCTAGAAGCTTTAAATCTGCTTCACTATCTGCTTGTAGCCCCAACAATTAAAATTAGTGGGTAGAGGACGCGAGCAGCTTACCTTAATAGGGATGTCAAGGAATAGAAAGTGCAGAAGCCCCCTGATCTCTATAACAGTGTCAAAAGGAATCGATCGACTGGCAAGATGTTCGCTGATGCGAGCGACTCTAAGATGGGGATCGAAGGGCCAGAGGAGAAAAAGAGTGGCGCTGACGAGGAATAAAGCTACTGTGGAGGAGAGAAAGGGGGGATGGATCAGTGAGGAGCAGCCGCAGTGGCAAAAGGAAGTTTGGAGACAGCGGTCAGCAAGGAAAGGAAAGGACCGCCGCCGACGCGGCGGCGGAGGCAGCGGGGGGGGGGGGAACAGAGTGAGAGGGTCGGCAGCTGCTTGATCCGGCTTCTCCATGGATTAGAGATCTGTGGATTTTGGTTTCTTTCTGGTTAACATATAGGAAAGAGTTTCAGTTTGGGAATCGGTTTGGGAATCGCCATTATCTCTTTGCTCGGTCGCTTTTGTGGGATCGCTGACTATTTGTAAAGCTCTACGAATCCATCGAGGAAGGAGAAAAACTTTGATCGTGCGAGGGCAGCGGAGGAATAAGGGAGTAAATGCAACGAAAAACGCTTAAGAAAATGAAACGGTGGTTTATAAAAAGCTATACAAACGTGAAAAACAAACAAAGCGAAAACGCCACCCACTGCTTTAAGTTGTCCCAAACAGACCCTAAGTAATAACATGTACAACACTAGTAAAAAATAATGAAGAATAAAGATTCAAAATAAAAAATTTGGATAATGCTATCACGACCCGGCCTGGGGCTTAGAAGTAACCAAGACAGGAAATAACGATCAGACAGTGGAAATCAAATCTTTTCTATGCTAATTCTATTACTAAGAATTTAACATTCAAATAATACATGAAAGCCCCACTAAAGAAAACAATTAATATTAACAATAAGAAATTTGTACATGTTTGTTTGTTTTCCTCATTTTTTGTAAACATTTGCTCATCTTTTATTCACCTTGCTCAAACATTTAAAACCTAAAAATAATATTATAGCAGCATAGTGAGTTATCTAAAGATAACCCAGGAGTAATCACACTTCTTAACTATAGTAATTCAAGAGAAAGAATTTAGTACGCATGCAGGTCTATAAAAACATTTTATAATATGTTGATCATTCATAACTTTATAAGCAACCTAATATATGTTAATCCATGCAGCAATGTCTTTTTTTTCTAAATGAACATACTCAATCTTCTATAAATATTTATTTTAATTTTACTTTTATTATATACTTTATATACACATCTATCTTTGTGCGAAGATCATCATCAACAAACCTAACACACCCTTGGTCGATATTGCCCCGTCGGCAAATCAGTTAGTGATCTACAAATCACAACTTTCTAGAGTGGAAAGGTTTTACCTGCCCCTGGTAGATATTACGTCATCAGCACAGTGGTTAGTAATGCAAACATCACAATTATCTGGGGAGGAAATCTCTAGTCTACTCGTCTCTAGCTAATATTAACTCGGCGGCACAGCGGTTAATGAACTAACACAAATCACCGGGGTGGTATGAAGTTCTATGTGTCGGATACATTGGTGTCTCCTGCCTGTATTATTATAGGGTGAAACTCTCCTCTGAATATGCACATACAATCATTTATATATAAGTTATTTCATTCTTCATACATACATTATTCAAAAACATTTCTATGCAATTTACTAACATACATACTTCCTTGTTATGCAACTATTCATCATGCATATCTTTAATATCATTAATATATCTATCTCATGCTTATCTCTTACTTATATCATTCAATTTTTTCTACATGTCGATCTTACATGTCTATTTTACATATAATATTTATCTAAATATCACTCATCTCATACATATTTTTCATGAATTCGCATCTTTTATAGATTTTCAGTCATACATAACTTTTCCAACAATATGAAGAATCTACTGTAAAATACAGTAAAATAAATCTAACTAAACTAAAGCATACAAATAAATCAACATACATTTTGAAATAAAGATGTTCTGAATTTTAGAAATATAAATATTCACCTTAGTTGCCACGCTAAAGACTTGATCTTCGATAATTAGCTGGAGGTTGCGGTCACTTTTATATTGAGTTCAATAACCTATAAAACATCATATTAAACTTTAAGATTGAAGTGATTTCCGTAAATGCAATTATTCTTTTTTAATTAGCATAGGATTCTTTACCTGAAATTTATGGAGTTATCCTACGACGATCTTCTACATGCTTGACTCGAATTTGTAACTTCAGGTACACAAGCTGAAATTTGTAAAGATGTTAGCATTTTATACATTTTCACCTCATAAAGTAACTAAACCCGAAAAGTAACATTCTTAATTCAAAATAAGCTTCTCGGCACAAATTCGCCTTTTTAAAGCTCCCAAATTTACTTTCTATCAGCTCGATCCAGACCTCTCCTACATTGATATTATGCTAGAACCCTTATGGAAGCTCGCAAAAGATTTTTGACACTTCAGGAACTTAATCGATGCCTCTGACGGCTACCAGAAAGGAAAAATACACGAAACTTCAATTCAGAAAAGTGAGTAAGGAAATGAAAGCTTCAAGTATCGTGAAAGAGGGATTTGTACTTGTGAAATTTGTCATAGAGCCATAAATTATGAATTGCGGCTTCTCTCTGAGCCGCTCATCCCGCCTGCTATTTGCGGCCCGCAAGGGCCGCAGCTTTGCTCGTCGAGAGTGGAAGGAAAAGAGAGGGTTTGGGAGAGAGGAGAGGCAGAGGAGAATTCGGGAGGGAACAGAAAGACTTCGAACCTTAGCAGCCCTAATCAACCGAACAATGAGATTAAAATGTGTGAGGGTCGATTGTAAACAGTGGATTTAACAATTAAGGGATAATTACGTAGGAATTAATTAGGTTAGTTAATTTAATAAAGTTTATAACTTTTAAATTTTATCTCTCAATTCTTTTATAATTTACATACAGTGTTTCATATACAATTGATCGATTTCTTGTGTAGAATTTAATAAAATTATTTCGATCAAATTCTGGGAGATGAAACATTGGGGCAAATTTTATGTCGGAAAAAAAATTTAGCTGATTTCTCAAAATGGGTTATTACAATCTCCCCTCATAAAATTTCGTCCTCAAAATTCATAAACTCCACATCAACTATGAAGATGAAACAAAAGTGATTACAAAAATCTATTTCTTGTCAAGTTATAACGAAAACATATCAAACTCTATGTATCAGCATCAATAACAATATGTTCTTCCAGTTTTTGATGGGTTGAGGAATAAACACTTGAACGGATGTTTTGACTTGATTGCTCCTTATGAGCCATAGTATCAGCTTCTGCTATCCTCTGCTAAATGTAGATATTTCCTAAAAATTCTTCTGAACCGGATCTCTTCCTGAATGATCTGATGTGAATTTCTGAACAGAATTACGACAATTTCTCCTCTAATGTCCAGGATGTCAGCACAAATAACGCACCTTCAACTCACATAGGCATTCACCGCGATGTTGCTTTACACACTTAAAACAAAGTTGTATAGTGCTACTGTCAGCCTGGCTAACAACTCCACCAGGGTAGGAATTCATCTTCTTCCCACTAGACTCTCTGCCTAAAAAAATTATTGGTATCACTTCTTAACTCTTCCTCTTATGCATGTCTCTACGCTTCTGAGTATGTTGTAAATCAATCTCCACCCGCTTAGCTCTCTCCACTAGTACTCAACAGTCTTCAATCCCAAGTGGCACCAATCTAGAAAGAAACTTGTGGCATTCACCTCTATATGTGGAACGAGTTGTGGTGCATACTTTAAAAGCAGGAATCAACTGGGTGCATATCTTGATAGCATAGTAAACTCTGTTTCGTATTGCATAACTGATCAATCTCCTTGCACCAACCTAACGAATTTATCTTGCATTTGTTTTCTAACCGACAGTGGTACAAAACAATCTCTAAAGATTTTCACAAACTCGTCCCACTGTACCAAGTGGCTAGTTCTACCTCCAAAATTTTGTATATGAGCTTGCCACTATCATTTTAGCTTTCCCCCCAAAAGCAAAAATGGCTAAGGTAACTCTCCTGTCCGGTGGACAAGACATACCAGATATGATTTTCTCCACCTCAATAGCCAATTTTCTGTTTAACTGGGCCTTCTGCTCTAGAAAATAAAGGCGGTCTCATATCTTGAAAATACTTCAAATACTTATCCATTGGTGTTTTTCCACTGGTACTAACTTGAGATTGAGATTTCTTAATCAACTGTGTTATAGCATTCATCATATTAGAGAAAGCACCAGCACTAACTGTGATATTCTGGGATACAACAGATTCTATATTCTCATCTTTAACATCTTCCTCCGGAACATCCATAATTCTAAAAAAAACAACCATATAATTTTAGTATACTCGATTAAAATTTTTAATTTATATTATTTATAACTTAATCCAAATATCCTATTGGCTCCTTCGTTAAAATTCAAATTATTTAATCAAAACCTCTTGCTCCGATATAAACCTCTGCTCTGATACCACTTAGGTCATGACCCGACCAAAGGCCTGGAATTAATCAAGAAGGGGACGAATGGTCGAATGGTAGAAATCAAATTTCTATTATTCTAATTTTATTATCAAAAATTTAATATTCAAATAATACATGAAAAAACCACTAATGAAATCAATTAAAATTAACAAGTGAAAATTTGTACATGTCTATTTGTCGTTCTCGTCTCCTATAAATATTGGTTCATCTTCTATTCATCTTGTTCAAATGTTTAAAACCTAAAAATAATATTAAAAGAATATAGTAAGTTGTCTAAAGATAACTCAGGAGCAATCAAACTTCTAAACTATAGTAATGCAAAGAAAAAAAACTTAATATACATGCAGGTTTGTAAGAAATTTTATAATATGCTGATTTTTCATATTTTTATAAGCAATGTGATACATGTTAATGCATGCATCAATGACCTTTTTCTAAATGAACATACTCAATTTTCTATAAACATTTACTTCAACTTTACTTTTACTTAATACTTCACAGACACTCTTGTCTCTATGTGAGGATCACCATCAATAAACCTAACCCACCCTTAGCCAATATTGCCCCGTCGGCTTCCGTCGACCAAACATTTAGCGATCTACCCATCGCAATTGTTTAGAGGGGAAAAACTTTATCTGCTCCTGACCAATATTATCTCTTCGGCACATTGGTTAGCAATGTAAACATCACAATTATCTGGGATAGTGGAAATTCTACGGGCGCGAGTACACTGGCGTCCCCTTTCTGAACCATTAGAGGGTGAAATCCTGCTCTAAACATGCACAAACAAGCATTACTATAAATGTTATTTCATCCTTCATACATACATTATTCTTAAATATTTCTATGCAGTCTACTAACATGCATACTTCTCTATTGTGCAGTCATTCATCATACATATCTTTTATATCATTCATATATTTATCTCATACATATTTTTTATTCATATCATGCATATATTTCCTACATGCATATCTTACATGTATATCTTACATATAATGTCTATATAAATATCATTCATCTCATGCATGCATTTTTTTTATAACATTTCAGTCATAAATAAGTTTTTTATCTAATAATATAAAGAATCTACTGCAATATAAATCCAACTGAACTAAAGCATACATATAGATCAACATACATTTGAAAATAAAGACGATTGCTGAAATTTAGAAATATAATTATTCACCTCAATTGTTCACCGTTCTACTTCTGAAGTCATAATCTTTGATAGTTGAAGGTTGTGGTGACCTTTATATTGAGGTCAATAACCTATAAAACATCATATTAATCTTTAAAATTAAGTGATTTCCGTAAATACAATTATTCTTTTTTAAATTAGTATAGGATTCTTTAACAGAAATTTATGGAGTTGTCCTACAACGATCTTCTACAGCTTGCCTCAAATTTGTCGCCTCAGGTAAACAACCAGGAATATATAAAGATAAGAGTAGTTTTATACATTTTCGGCTCAAAGTAATTAAACCCAATAAGTAACATTCATACCTCAAAATATGCTTCTTAGCACAAATCTATTTTTCCAAAGCTGTCGAAGTTGATTTTCATCACTTCCAATCACACCTCTCCTATGCTGATATCGAGCTAAAACCCTTATGGAAGCTCACAAGAGACTTCTGACGCTTTCAATAATCAATCGACACATTCGACAACTACTGGAAAGGAAAAATGCATGAAAAATGAGACAAATTTAATTCGAAAAGGTGAGGAAGGAAATGAAAGCTTCAAAAATAAAAGGATTTGTGCTTACAAAATTTGCCACAGAGCCCTAAATTGCGAATCGCGGCTTCCCACGGTGCCGCTCGACCCACCCGGTACCCGCCGCCCCTGCACTGTAGCAAGGGTTGCAACTTTGCTCACCGCGAGTGGAAGGAACAGGGAGGGATCGCAAGAGAGCAAAGAGGCAGAGGAGAGGAATTTGGGAGAGAAGGGAAGGACTTCGAAGCTTAGCAGCCCTAATCAACCGAACAACGAGATTAAAATGGGAGAGGGTCGGTTGTGAACAATGGATTTGAGGATTAAGGGATAATCACGTAGGAGTTATTTAGGTTAATTAATTTAATAAAACTTACAACTTTCAAA
Organism: Phalaenopsis equestris; assembly: GCF_001263595.1. Lineage (NCBI taxonomy): Eukaryota > Viridiplantae > Streptophyta > Magnoliopsida > Asparagales > Orchidaceae > Phalaenopsis > Phalaenopsis equestris. The sequence continues at coordinate 77,739 of NW_018164778.1, read as the reverse complement.
TTGTATATCCCTTAATCCGTTCATAATTTACATACAGCGTTTTATATGGAATTAATTGATTTCTTGTGTAAAATTTAAAAAACTATTTCAATCAAATTCAAAGAGATGAAAACTTTTGGATACATTTCTTGTCGAAAATAAAAAAGCTACCAATTTCTCAAAAGTTGCCAATTTCTCAAAATAGGTTATTACAGACGACGCTGTTGCTAATTTAGTTTCTAGGAGAAGGAAAATTTAACAATGACATGTTACTTGTCATGAATCACTTTCAAATGGTTGATGAGAACTTATCTTCCAATCGTTCATCAAATGACAGAACTAATACAAATGCTCCAATTGTTTTAAAGGTAATGATACTGCAAATGTTCAGTCATAACCTCCATATTATCACAATTCATTGGTAGATGATTCAAATAGCATTAGGAAAAATAAAATAACCGCAAAAATTCAAGCAAAGATTAAAGCACATACCAAACAGAAGTTTCATCGATCTTTTCCTCATTAGCAAGTCTATACGTCATCAAATATAACCACATTGCACTAATAACCCTATCAACTAGGGTTTGAGCAGAAGTCAAATCAGGCAGACGCGGTTTAAGAGCAGAATCAACAACAAGCTTTCCACTGTCCAGGATGCTTGATGCATTGATGTCATTTAATGAAGATAATCCAGGAAGAGATTCAATAATCCGCAATGCACTGCTGCCGAGTGGACCCGGAATGTCCACCTACAAAGTAAAACACGCTTATATGAGTAACAGTTGTATAAAGTATGTGCACATAGAAAAGTTAAGAATAACAGGTCCATGTCAGCATATTTTGTTCAAGATAAAATTTGAATTTATGGGGCCAAAAACAAACAAATGATGCACATAATTATGTATATACATGTTTGCACATGCCTACAAAGAGAAATAAGTGATACCTCCAATTCCTGTAAACAAGTGAATCCCCTTAAAAGATCTAACAAATCATCAGGAGCAACCCCATCCAGAAAGTTTCCTTTGAGATTTATATGTGATAGTAATGGCATAACAGCGGGAGAAAAAGCCTGCCAATGAAAAAGATTAAACATTAATAGAATTTCAGACAAAGCTTTTTAAAACTATGTTTCTGTTCAATTTCAAAGTTGATTAGAAAGTTTTTTGTTTCAATTGTATTGAAGTAGCATTTATTATTTTCATTGAAGAAAAAAAGTTAAGCAGATGCATATCAGAAGAAGACATTCATCTTAAAAAGGATAGGTACATCTTGAAGCCATTCATCTTAGGTTGATCATACTAAAACCATTCAAATCTCACCTTATCTTTCATATTTTACCTAGTTGTTTTGATAACAAAATTTTACGAACTTAAAATGAAATTTCTAAAAATCATAATTGATATAAAAGCTAAATCATAACATAAATTATATTGAACCATACTATAGGGAATTATGGGCCTTTGTGTGAACTATATGATCATGGGATTTCGTCATGCTTGCCCTTTTATTTTCTAGATTTTGTTGAGCTTAATTTTGAACTTCATCAAAAGTTACCAGTTTCGTGACTTACAAAAGGTGGGTTGAGAAATTAGAGGTAATAACTACACTCTCAATTTGTTTATTCTCATATTTTTTTGTTATTGTCTAAACTCTCTCCTTCCATACAATGTTACAGGCAATGTCAACAGCCAAAAAATATAAGTGGTGCGGAATTGAGCCGAAGTTCGAAGAAAAATTAGACATAATGTTTAAGGGTATTGTGGCGACGGGAAAGCATGCAGAATCCATCGTTCGCTGCTACTCCTGAACAAATTGTTAATGATCCCCTTTACATGTCATATTTTAAGATAAGTTTTATTAGTGTGTTACGTTAACTTCAGAATATAATGAGTTTCTAACAATGGATAACAGAATTGCATTGGAATCAACAGGATGCACGTAGATGCCCGACTACCAAGCCACGAAAAGATCGCGTACATTGGTCAGAGAGATTCAACAACCTAAAATATCATGGCAGTATATGACTTCAATATGTGTTTCGCATTTGTAATAGCGGAATGGAAAGGGAGTGCACATGACAGTCGTCTTTTTTCCTATGCAACTAGGAATAGAAAGCAGTGTTTCTCTCACCCATCTCCAGGTTTGTTTAGTTATGTTAATCTATGACTTATATGTATTATTTGTCATTAATATTGTCTTTCATAACAGAGAAATATTATTTGGTTGATGTCGAATATCTGATGTTGAGGGGCTACGTGAAGCCCTATCCAGATACCAAATACTATATTCATGATTTTGAGAAAGCACGTGACATGATCCATTGGAGAAAAGAAATGTTTAACAAATGTCGCTCCTTGAAAGAACATTAGGGTGTGGAAGAAGAAATTGGTCATATTACATGATATGTCGTCGTATCCATTTCCAAAACAGGTGCATATTGTGGTGGTCACTATGGCATTTCACAACTTCATTCGACGACATCCCTCTCAATCAGATACGGACTTCAGTTTGGTTGATGACGATCAGCTGCATGTCTCTCCAGAACCTTCAGAATCTCTGGTTGAGCAATCATTACCTGAGGATGAGATCGAGTCGAATGAATTTGAAACTCGGGACGGTGAAGGTGTAGCCGAGATGGTTGCTTTGAGAGAGTCTATCGCATATGCTATCTGTGGATGTTGATTCAGCAACTCTTCTTTATTTATTAGACTATAGATTTATTTTGTATATATTTCGTTCTATTGCGAATTTGAATTTTATGGTTTTATTAAGAATTTTGTTTGTTTCATTAAAACTTTCGAATATATAATAATGACGTGTTTGAAATTTGTTTTTAATTTTTTGTTTTTTTTTTGTGTGAGGTCAGTAATGAATGATGAAAAATATGGTCTTATTAGTTCTTCTGGATGGTCGATTTGGTGTTGTTATCTAGTGTTGCATGTGTATTCCTAATGAAGACAACTGATATCCTCCATTATTTTGGGTGCATCGGCTTATGAGGATTTATTTGGATGGTCTTTTTTAGTGATATAAACATCTGTCGGAGGACGAGTGTATCATGTTGATATTGCGTGTGAAATGCTAAAGAAGGCAACCTAGGTCATATCTTCTTCTCAATGAAGCGGTATATGAGGATCTATTGGATGATTTTTTTTGGTAATTGGCACAAGGATCCCAGGACGATCGTCTTTGTGGGTTGAATGCAACCAAGAATTCTTTTTTTAAGGTTCATTTTCTCCATTTAGTGACCGGCATGTGGGTTGGTGTGGTTACTTGTCTAAGACTGCACCCTCACATTTTTTTATGCGTATTTCGGTCGATACCGTTTTCGTTTAATTCGGTTCTCTTGTTGTTATATAGTACTTAATTTAATTTTTTGATCTGACAATTTAATTTTTTGGTTGTTTTATCTCAGTAGCAGCATGAGCTCTAGGATTTTCAGGACCTCCTGAGTTATGTTGTGTTATTGCAGGTTGTCGGCTCCCTTATGCACAGCAGTCTCATAACAGTAGAAGACAGTTCTACGGTTGTCAAAGGGGCGTTTGAGCGCAATGGGGTTCTTCCGTTGGACCTATATTCCAACATATTTCGTTGCCGACAGTATCGTGGTACAATGGTTTCCCAGGATGACAATGCAGCTGAGGACAGATGGCGTCGAAGTTTTAAATTAAATATTTTAATATTTTTAATTGTAGTTGTAATTATATTTCTCTTTATTTTATTTCTTTTGATACTCACGAGAGAGTGAGCAGTGTATTTTATTTTTTTTAAACTGATCTGTAACAGTTTGTGGCTATTACTTTATCTTTATTTTTCCTATACAGTTTTGTTGCAAACAGCTTCACCAAACAATGACAAAATAGTAATTTATCCAATAGCTGTCAATAAGCTGTTATGAATAAGCTCCCCCAAACAACAAGTCAGTTTATACTGATAATCTGTAAATTATAATATTATCAGGATAATCTGCTAATCAGCAGATTATAAATAATCTACAGCTACCCCAAACAAACCCTAAATTAAATAACAAGACAATAAATTATTATGATAAGAAAGGGAAGCAAAAAAGCAAGATGCTCATGATATAGAAAAAGCACAGGCTCCATAGTACGCATGTCATTAAGAAGGGCAGAAATATCATCAATGTCAAAAACTAAAAGTCATACCTTAGGAAGATTGTTGATACGTCTATCTGACAAATCAAGCGAAGAAGAGGCTTTCAATGCACTTGCAGTCTCCAAGTTAAATACAGGATTATCCACTCCTATAATGCCTCGACAAAATCCCAATGACCACTCTGAAGAATTATTCGTGAAGCATGAATTATAAATTTCAAGACTAGAGATGCCTTCGCGGATTGCATTTGCAACAAAACTGCTAGTAAAGTCACAATTTTGACAGTTAGTTGAACTACGTGTAAGAAGTACTAAAGAGCCAATAAATAAAAAATGACTTCAGTTAGATCTGAAAATATTTTCCTCTAGCTGCTCTAGATGTCGAAAACCAATTAAATAATAAGGGAAAAAAAGGCTGCAATTCATGTAATGGATTCAGGTTAGA
>NW_018164778.1:72841-73097 GCF_001263595.1 Phalaenopsis equestris | reverse complement strand
GGGAAAGAGGGCGTAGGCATAAAATATCCCCAATCGCGAAACGCTGATCGCGGGTATTGACCCGCGATCAACTTTTCTAGAAATAAAAAACGGGCTTATTTTATAAGCTGCACAAACGCACAAAACAAATGGTGCGGCAGCGTTTTTAAAAACGCCCTGCACTTATAAGCTGCCCCAAACGGGTCCTTAATGAGGGGCAGTCACGAACGCGATATCCAAATGCCAAACTCCAGCTCAGCTTCACGTGAAAAATGTG
>NW_018164778.1:63114-72741 GCF_001263595.1 Phalaenopsis equestris | reverse complement strand
CGCGGGTCTTCGGCGGAGCGGAGGAACAACGAAGAGTCAGCGGCGACGGAGCGGCACTTCGGCGCGAGACAGAGCGGTGCTTCGGGCTCGAGGAATAGCGGAGCCGGAGGCAGAGGAGTTCGAATAATGTTTTAGGGAACGAGGGCGTAGGCGTAAAATATCCCCAATCGCGCGTTCGAAACGCTGATCGCGGGTATCGACCCGCGATCAACTTTTCTCCAAATAAAAAATGGGCTTATTTTATAGGCAGCGGCGTTTTCAAAAACGCCTCGCACTTATAAGCTGCCCCAAATGGGTCCTTAGTGAGGGGCAGTCACGAACGCGATATCCAAATGCCAAACTCCAGCTCAGCTTCACGTGAAAAATGTGTACCCTAAGTCATCTACTACTTTCCCCACTTCAATTACCTATTATACATGCAAGAAAAATACAAAAATATCATCCTTAAAGTGCAATATCATTAATAGAAATATATAAAAATAATCCTAAATTCTGTTTAACCTTTTCATGCATCACCGACTATGTTGTCACCCCATCCTCGGTAGATTTTTCCTCATCACACTCTCCTCAGGGTGGCTGGATATCCCCTCGACTTCTCACCGACCAAAAGGAGCTGCATTCAGGATATATCTATCAAAGTTAGCATGATTCACACATCTTCTTGCAATGATGGTCAGTTCGTCATTTGAGATTTGATATCACTATTGCGGTTGTAGAAATACAGGAAAAAAAATCATCACCCGCTAAACTGATTGCTCCTCTGCGAGCTTTGATCGACCTCCTTTCCATTATTGTTGCTTCATTCATAGAGGTTTCTTTTAAATTTGCCTTAACCTTGGCCTTCTTCATTGTTGTTCGAGCAGCACTTCTTCCTTCCGCTTGATCTCTGCAGCGTTAGAGACAACCAACAAGTCTGTATCATATGACAAAAAATTCTTAGAAACATGACCCGATTAATAGTTACTAGATCTATATACAGGGATCTAAGAGCAGTTGAACATCAATGTCATCCCCCTCAACCCAGAAATAGTTTGTAACCTCCTTCATCTTGAAGGTATCACTGATCTGAACGGTCCTTGTGCCCCAGATCTCAAACAATGAGTTAATGAAAAATTTGTATTTCTAGTATTTTACTTTGTTTTTCAGGCCAAAAAGTAGTATAAATCAATTGTCCCAATGTGGATGTATCTGTCCAACTCTACACGAAAGGAAAACATGTGACTGAATAAATCAATCAACTTTGGGTTATCTTCCGTTAATAGAAATAGCGTAAGTCAATATTGATGCAATAAAATTTGACCTGATTTGGGCCGGAAAGACCACGTACCGAAAAAAACTAAAACTTCATGACATAAAGGCAGTCACAATCAATATTAGAATTGGTCCCATCATTCCACTAAAACTTCCTCAGACCTGTCAGTGACCCTCTCATTTAGACAAGCGACTCAAAACTTGATGGTCGGGTCGAAGAAGGCTTCCGTCATGAAGTCAACATTGAAAGGAGACAATACGGACAGCTTGGTCGCGGCCACTAGACAAATATTCTTGCGAGTTTGTTTCGTGGCCATAGGAAAATAGAATAGTAAAATGAGTAGAAAAATTCAAGCGAACGGAAAAGTATCAAGCGACGAGATCATGAGAGAAAAGGTAACAAGCATACCAATGGACCCTTCAACACTAGAATCGAGAGAAATAAAAAAAATTATTTATTTCATTAAAAAGTTAATTACATTTAGATTCAAATTCGACAATAAATATTTTACAAATTGGTCCTTGGTCGCTTCAGTTAGGACAAACACTTTTTGACCAACATCATATACAACATTCAGTTGTCAAGTTTAAACTGGTTTGCTCGGTCGGCCCTAGAATAGGCCCTCAAAATAAAAGTATTTTCACGGAGTTCTACAACTTCTTGATGAAGATTAACTGCCACCCTCCGCATTATCTCCAGCACTACATGAAGATCCTCATCCCACAATAAGGTCGGATTTTGATTGTTGCCAACAACTGACAAGTCCTAGATCCGAGCATTCTCATTTATAAGGAAAAATCAATGAGCAAAGAATAAGAAAACTAAAGTAGAAAGAAAACAAAGGGAATCGCGCACCCAGAATCTGATTTACCTCGGAACAAGTAGCTCTCCCCGCATCTAATGAGGAGAAAATCAATAGTTGATCCCTTCTCACCGACTAGAGGATCACTTTCACTAACTCTCGGTACACCTGTAGGTAAGGAATCACTCGCAATCCCCGGTTAAACTCAAACTTCAACATATGCCTTTATTGATAGATTGATTGCTCGGCCACACAGCTCTTTCTCAGTGCTGGGTTGAACCTTCTCCTAAGTCTCCCTGATTGAGTCAGACGACTCCTCTACCTCTACTCACTTTGTGGGTTTTGGCTTCTTAGCCAACTTCTTCTTCTTTGGCTCACCTTCAGGCCGACCTTGTCTAATTCCAAGGGCAGCTAGCATCGTAGCCCGATCAACGGGTTTTAATTCTAAATTAGATCCTTTCTCCATAAGGAAATTGTAGAAACCAAGCAAACACAAGGAGGGATGGACTTGAGATGTGGAAAATACCCCTATGCCCAATATATAAGTTTTGTGGGTAAATCCAGGGAATCTAATAATTACAATAAATTTTGGCTATTAAGATTATATTTATTGCATTATTTTTTTTCCTCATCGCAATTGTCGCTTTAAGGAGCATGAAAACTTGAAAATCTGATATGTGCACCCAAAAATGTTCTACATGAATCTCGAGACAATTTGATTGCAAATCGAGGAGCATCCCTCTAATGAAAAACTACAAGTACTCATAAAGCCAACTGGATATAGAACCTCCAATCGAACAACAACCAGCCAACCTAAGGCTGGTGATCGACCAACAATAAATAAATGTTCATGCCAATGACCAAGCAAAGGTCTAGTACCCCTCGCAATCTCACAGTTACCGACATTAAGCTCTATCAAGAACTCCCAAAAAAATCCTCAAGGATCTTAAGAGATATCCAAGGAACAAACCAACTGAATGTTGTCTTTCTTAAAGTTGATCTGACTTTCTAGAGCGAAGACCAACCAACATCCAAGTAAAATAGCTGGCTGACACCAACTTTATCGGGCAACTCAAGAAAATGTTGACCAAAAGGTCTAAGTGCATTAATAGATGCCAAAATCAGTTACGAACTCAAAAAGGCACAACAAAAGACAGTAACTCCTATGACACCCCTATTAAAAATATGGGCAAATGTGTAATTTTTCATCTTTTAATTATTTATCTTCTATAATATGGGGTCCATATGATGTATCAAAGGCTTTTCAGCTCTTCTCTCTATACCTATACTCTGTAAGGAGATTTATCTCCCCTCTTTTTTTGTAACCTCTAGTTACAATGTATAAAATGGGTAATACAGTCCAAGAATACCCCAGTTTATCCGTACAAGGCGAGTTTATGCATACTCTTTTATTTATTTCTACATGTCTCTACTTCTCTCTAAAGTTTTTTCTCGCTCCGATCTTTGGGCATGTCATGTTGGGGTTGCCAAAATGACTCTTATTTGTGAATAGCTTGTTAAGTAGCCTGTGTTTGGCTCATTCGTTAAGCAAGAGAGTCAAAAATAAATAGTTTTTTAGCTTGATTTATAAACGAGTCGAACATGAACAAAGATTTATTAATTCATGTTCGGCTAATTTTGGCTCGAAATAATATATATTTGAACATGTGATGAACATTATTTTTAAATAATTCAATAAAAAATTATTATTAATAAAATAAAATAAAATGTAATCATATTAACTAAAAAAACTAAAACAAATATATATTAAACTTTGAACCTCTTGGGAGTAGCAGTTCACCCAGCATTGTCAGTAGTATAAAATTACCATTAAAGCCTAAAGCTCCTAAACCCTAATTCCTTCTATCGTAACCTTTTCATTTGGCCAACTACTCCCTTTCGTATTGAGCGAAGTTGTGATTCTACGGAGGTACTAAACCTCTAGGCTTTCAAAATTCAAAAGGTGAAATACACAAAATCCTTAGTGCCTGTATTCTCTGTCATTCGACCACCTTTCATTTGGTTTTACATCTTATTTCAATCTCAAGAACAGGAGTCAGGGCCGAAAATACATGGGATTTGTATTTTTCGGTTCTCATATCTTGTTTTTTTGTTTTATTATATCTTCATCTCTTCTAAGTTCTTGATATTTTTGAGTGTCACATGTGCTATAATTCTTAGAAACTAGCATCTTTGTAGATTTTTGGCTATATAGTTTAGTGGGTACTATGGTATTAATGTCGAGTGTTTCTTGATACTGTGGTAGTGATCCCTCTAAACATCATGTTGCATGATACTAATGCTTTAAAGTAGAATCTTTTTATTTCAATGTTTAGTATCACATTTTTAGTTTTTCAATCTTGCTGCCATATATTTAATATTACTATTTTGAAAAAAAAATATCTGAAATATTTTTTTTACAAGTGTGTAAGTACGTATTTACTCTTCTTTTAGAGGCGTGGAGTTATGGTATGCACTATCTATTTTTGTCCTACAAGATTTTATGCTCACTAACTATGAAAGTGCACTGTCTAAAATTATTATGTTATTCATTGGAGGAGATAGTATGTGATTTTTGACTTGCTTTCTAATATATATCAAATACTTCACCTAACATGTTGAGTTGACTACTAAGATGAGGTTTGTGTTTATAACAAAATGACTCATCTATAAAATTGTTTTGTAGGTTAATTGTATCTTTGAGATGTGAATGTCCAAAAAAAAAGATTTTAAGGCTCATGATTGTTAATAACATTTTTTTGGGTTTTGACTATATCTTTATTACTTGTTGGGATATTTGAAGACTTATTATATGTTGCTCAGTTATGTGAAAATATTTTTTCTTTGTTGTTCAAGAATAGGGGATATGCTATTTGATCACAATATTTATTTGATAAAATTTTAGATCTTTTTCTCATTATGAATAAAAGGAATTGTCATAGAAAATAAATGTTGTCTTATATTTGTTACATAAGAATGTATGTTTTGTAGGTAGAAAACTTTCAAAGCCATCAAATTCAAAGCACTTCATATGTTCCATAAGATTATTTCTTTAATTTATATAAATTTGATAGAAAGCTATGGTAGCTATAAAAAAGCTTGAAAAAATTGGCAAAATGTTATTGAACTGAAAAACTACATTTTCATGAAATTTTATTTCTTATAGTTATGAAATCCTATAATAAGCAAAACAATATTGTGTTATTTATTACTGTCTAAATATATTTATTATTTGATCATGAATCTTCAATTATAAGTTGCATATTGATTCATCTTTTAAGGTTTATATCTCTTTATATTATGTATATATTGAATCTTTCTCTAACTGAATTATCATTCAATTGTGCATAGTGGAAGTTAAAAATAATAACAAAATTCCAAAATTTGGATCACAACACACGAAGCCGAAGATAATTATTATTAAAAGTAGCAATAAAGAAGACCCTAATACTTTTAAGAGGGCGAGGAAAATAAAGTCTATAGTAATAAAGTATTTTGTTAATGCATCATTTATAATAAAAAAAGCATCAACTCCTTTTTGACATTATGTTGTCACATAAGGTTTAATATGTAAAATAGTTGACACCGACATCACTTCCCAACTTCTGAGATATGTGATGGAATGAAAAAAAAATAAAGCTAAGATTAAGAAAATAATTGCCTTTTTTATAAGAGGTAAAAAAACACTAAAAATTTCATGTCATTCGATACTGACATAGAGATTGAGATTCCAATATTTCATGATTCAAAAAATTACGATCAACATAAAATCAGATAAATAATTGTAAAGATGATTATTGCACAACATCCATTTGTTATTGTTGTGCATTTGTGGTTTAATGTGTTATTGAAATCATCAAATCTAAAATATGAGAGTATTTTGAGAAACATCATTAAAACGATTGTATGAAGGTATATGAATTCAAGAATGATAAGTTGAACACTTATCTCAAGGATGTATATAGATTTTAAGTAATTTATGATTGTTTGAATTTTAATTAGATGATAAGATATATTTATCTAATTGTTCACTATCTTAATCAAGATTGCAAGCCACAAAAGAGAATTGTAAATTTTATTTAGTTAAAGTCGCCTCACACTGATACATATATTTATGATATTATTTATGATTGTCTTGTAGTTTTACATCTTCAATATAAAGTGTTAACTATTACTTTGGATAATGCTAGCAATAACGATGTTGCAGTTAGTTTACTTAAATCTAATTTTCAGTCAAGAAGTAAGTTGCATTTTTTATGACATTTTTTTCATACAAGATATTGTGCACACATCTTAAATATTATGATTTAGTTTGGTTTGAAACATATCCACGATATAATTTATCTAATTAGAGATTACATTAAATATTTCAAGATGTCACCAATAAGTTTACACAAACCTGTTGGAGTATCCAAGCAATTAAGCATTTTAACTACAAAAGGTTTGTTCATTGATGTTGCAACATGGTGGAATTCAATATACTTAATGTTTGAATATGTTATTGTCTATCGAAATGTGTTCAATCATTATGTTGCTCGAGATAGCAATTATACATGACTGTCATCAAATTTGGATGGGGAGAAGTATGAGAAAATAAGAAAAAAATTGTTCTTATTTTTATCACTACAATAAAAATTATTTTTGCCCAATTTTTATGCATATTAAAAAATTGTTAATGCATGAATCTATTTTATCAAATAAGTAAATTAAAAACATGGCTTCTGCTGTGAAGATACAGTTTGATAAATATTGCGAGCGATGAAATCTACTCATGTCTATGACAGCTATGTTGGATCCTCGTTTAAATATAAAGTTCATTCATTTTATTTTTTTGAATATTTACTCATCAATTGAACTAGAATATAAAATTTAAGAAGTTTAAGTTGTTATTTGAGAAATATACAATCAATATATATCTGATATTGTCAATTCTATTTCAATGAGTGGTAATGGATCTTCACACTTGTCTAATCAATTAACTTTTTCACATAAATTTGATTGTATGCTTGTCTTTAATAATTTTGTTGTCACCGAGCTCTATTCAACCATCAAAGTCTGATTTATGAATTTATCCTTAGGGGAATTTGTTTATGATCAATAGTGACCAGTTTGATGTTGTTGATTTGTGGAAATTGAATACTCTTAAGTATTTATGTTTGTCTAAAAGGACCTAAGATATTTTGATATTTTCTATAACTAAAATTGTATCAGAATATGTATTTAGTGTTCAGATGATTATAAGGGTTCTTTGTCAACAAGACATTAAATACACTTATTTATACATCTAGTTGGATGTGATTTTCTATCAAAAATATGAAAACTCTCTTAGTAATACTCCTTTTATTAAATCTTTTAGGATATATTTATCTTTTTTTATCACTAATTTTGATAAATATTTTTATCAGTAAGAGATTCCAAAGAAAGATATTTTAGATATGAAATTGTATGATTAAATATATTAGAGGTTATTTAAAAAAACATTATTGTGATTGAGTGCAAAGTACGAATAATGATTTCATTTCTAGGTATTTCAAAATAGAACATTATATTGTTGTAATTTGTGATTTAATTGGCTATGTGATTCGGCCAATGATGTCAAAATATTGATTTTGTTGTAATAAATTTCTTTTTTGTTTGTTGCATATTTCATAGGTCAACTACATGTTATACAATTTAAGTTTGGAACATCTAAAAAAATACCACAATTTTCATGCATAGGTTTGATTTATCAATCTTATTTGACGAAAATTCATCTATTATAGGTTTAACTTTAAGTTTCTAAACTTTTTCCTTAATTTTAATTATTTATTTTATTCCATGTTTGTAAAGGTCTATGTTTAAGGATGCATAAATGATTTGCATTTTTCTTTTGTAAAGTTGACTGTAATGTAATATTGGTAGAAAAAGGAAAAATGAGAAGAATGAGGGAGTGAAAGAGTGATCTTTTCCCTTTAAAACCATATTTATTATACGAAAATTATGACAGACTGATTTTTATTTTTTATGAAGGAAATCTTACAGTCAATTCAATTGTTTTTTTTTGTATTTTATATTCGATATTGTTGTCACTCTTAAAGACTAATTTTAGGGAAATTTGCACGTATACCACACAAAGTCTTTATATATACATATCCAACATCTAATATTTCACATAAGCTTTTGGTGCAGTTGGTGCCCTGAAGCAGCTTAAAATGTTACACATAAAATTTATTTTCCTTCTTGACAGTAATTAAATTTGAGTTGTTGGTCTTACATTATGAAACTTTGGTGTGTCTTCACGATATCCACATTATTTTGCTAATAGTCATTACTTAAAAATTTGTCGAGATGAAAATTTATTCATTACATAGCTCTTAGTCATTACTTTCAATGTTCAGATTATTTTGCTTTGCATTTGACAATATTCAGATTATTGTCATTTTATAAGAACTATTACAATGATTTATAAGAGTAACTGATATGGGTAATGATATATACATTTTTTATAGCATCTTTTATTATATTAGTGTTGATAGAGTGATAGAGTGACACTATACATCATAATCTTACGATTTATGAAGATTTTATGCCTGTTATTACTAATGATTGGTTTTAGAGTTTTCCTTTCTTTATTGGGTTGTTGGCGACTCTAAAAAAATAATGACTTTTGGACTAGTTGATTGAAAACTTTTGGTGTTAATGCCTTATTTTTCATTCAGTTTCCTTGGGCTTGGAGTTGCCTTTTTATATTTGGGCAGTTTGGTTGCTGGTGGCTCTAACAAAAAATTTAAATGACTGGTTGATTAATTGATTGCTAATTTTAGTGTTAATTTCTCATACATTCACTTGTCATCCATTTTGCTTGGATTTGAGGTTGTTATTTTTTGATTGTATTGTTGGTAGCTTATTTCTAACGTTGGTTTATGCACATTGATACTCATGTTACCTATTGAAATTATTCAAATAAAATTATTATGGTTGAACTCATCCATAACACATATCCAAATTTAATTTTTCATTTATGTTTTATCATAAGTTTAATTGAATGTTTCAATCCTAACAACGACAAATATAGTTGTTTGATTGATTGGATCATTTCAAGAGCCTGCCCCAAGATTGGACCGGCAACAAGTTTAACTGAATTGAACCTTCTTTTAATTATCTTTCCCAAAAGTTATCATATTTATTTGTTTTAAAATAATGAATCAGGATGTTGAAGATTTTGCTCGTCTTGTGTATGCTAGAGTTCAAACTTACATGAAAATATGAGAAGACTCGAAGAAAAGACTAAAAAATAATATTGCTAAAATGTTTCAACTTCAAAGAAATGCAAGAGGCCAAGAGAATTATTTCAATTGTGTTTTGTAATTTTTTATTTTATTTTTGTGCTGTGATTAATTTTTTTTTTGTAATTAGTGAAGACACATTTGTATTTTAGTTATACTTTTTTTTTGGTAAAATGGTGTATAATTGTCATATTTGCTTCTAAAAACTATAAGCAATTTATTGAAACAATACTTTTTTTAATAATTTCATTATAGCTGTTCTTTAATTTAAAATAATTATTATTTAATTATAAATATATATATATATA
>NW_018164778.1:39268-62582 GCF_001263595.1 Phalaenopsis equestris | reverse complement strand
TATATATATATTTATAAAAAAAATAAATAAATGGGCAACTTATTATCCAGTTGACCTAGAACCAGTAATCTGTCTAGACGCCCAGCCTATGCCCAGACATCGCGGTAAATCCCATACATTTCTGTCGCTCTTCGTAACTGCCATATCTGAATCCGATTTCCCCTTCGTCCGCCATGTCATCTCGCGACCACGCCGCCGCAGCTGCCGTTGCGCGCGTGGCTGTCGCCGGCGACGGGGCGATCCTTGGCGTTGCCCTTGCTATCTGTGCAGCGACCTCCTGGGTTAAGTATCTCGCCTCTTCCTCCTCCCTGGACCGAATCCGCTCTGCGCCCTCATGCCGCATCTCAGAGCTCCGGTCACTCCTCGCAGCATCCGAAGGAGAATGCGAGGACGAGGGCAAGCTGGTCGTTGTTCGTGGCCAGGTTCAGCTGAAGCCTACTGCTGATTCTAAATGGTTGAATTCAGGAAACCAGAGCACGCTTTTTTCTGAGGGATCTGGTGAGCGGGCTGTCATTGTGCAGCACACGCAAACGGTACTCTTCGATTCTGCACTGTTATGTCACCTGTAACATCATGTGGTAGAAAGTTGATAAGAGTTTAACGAATAGCCTTGGGATTTTGGGTTGATGAACTTCCTTAAGGATGGTGCCTAAAACGGTATGTGTTAGTGAAAGATTAGAGAACATTGACAGGACAAACGTTCTTTATTGGTAGTCTGGATAAATTAAGGTGGTGTTCGGTTGCATCACAGATTTACGTTAAACATGATTTAGTAAATCTGGATTTATCAAATTTATTTTGACGAAGAAAAGCTTCAAAGCCATAGAAGAATAATCTCGTAAATCCACTTGCGACTCGGATTTAATAAATCTAGATTTACGTGTAAAAAGATGAAATGGGAGGAAAACAAGAAAACACGAGAAAATTTGGTTTAACAAAGCGTTGGATTTAATGTTCTGTTTTTTGTGTTTGGTCGGATTTAAGCTAAATCTATTTCTAAATCCTCCTATCAATAGGCTACCAAACATCACCTAAATTAAGCATTATTAGAAGGGAAGGGCTCTGGTGAAAGGAACCATGTCCCATTATTTAAAGGGAAAAATTATTTCTCCAAGATCATTCAAATAATATAGTTAAAATTTCTCTCAATATTTAAAAAAATGAAGGGCTTTAGGAAGTTAAGTTATTTTTATAGTATTAGGTCATTTGGTTTCTTGAAGTTAGAAAATATGTTTTAGAAGACAAAGTTAACATATTCTATCATTTTGTTGGCCATTTTTAGAAATTAATATTGCTTTAGGCTCTAAAATTATCCTCAAAATGCATCATAAGTGATGCTTTCTTTTTTACACAAAAAACTAAAATTGAAATTATTATTTTCCAAAGCATATTTACTATCAATAAGCGACCAATGAGCAGTTAAAGGGGTTTTTCTTAGGTTAAGTGTTATTTAACATTTAATTTCATGGAGATTTTGATGTTGTTTGATAGACATTGTATTCTATTTATTTAATTAATGTTTTTTTTTAAGATTTTCTATCATCCATAATGATCATTTGAGATACTTCTCACATTTTTCTTTCTCATATATTTGATCTTCATTGCTAGAAAGTAGATGTTGCCTATCATGTGATAATGGACCAACATTTAATTAGCGGTTGTCTTGGAGTAAATTGAAATGTTAGCAACTAGAAAGTTTAGTAATTAGTGAATCAATCATGCCGCATTTGTGACTAAGATGACATTTCTTCTAAGCTATAAATGACTCAAATGATGCCTTTGTTTGTTGCATTACTTGTGGTGGGATAGTGATGTTGGATGACTTTGGATTAGGGGTTTTTCATACAACTAATATGATGCATATTATGACTTCTTCCAAAGGAATTCAAGGATTCATAATTTACAAGTTGACAATTAATTCACAACTTGCCTTTTTAAATGTAAACAATCTTTACTAGAATTTAAACCCAAATGATGACAAAATGATTGTAATAACCCAAAGAAATCAGTAAGATTTTATAGTCAAGCAAAGTCAATGAACATTTGTAAAATAATTCTCACAAACAAAATTTTTGTTGTGCCAAGTAAACAAAGTCAAGGGCAATGAAAAGGCAATATTAAATTATGTATATTTAAATAAGAACATCAAATTGAAATATCAAAAATAAGAAAAATTAAGGCTTATATCTATATAAGGAGATGAATTACCCAGGATTAAGGTCACTTATTCCACACTCGAAGGAATTGCACATTTAATTTAAACAAATAAAATTAAAAATTCAAAAGGCAATTTTATTCAACTGAAGTGTTTGTATTACTTTCTTCATAGTATCTATTTATATATATGCCTCCTAATTACCCCTAATATCTACTTTTAAAGCCTCATCCCTTTACTACTAGATATGGTTGGCATTAGATTAAGCTCAATTCAAATTTTAATTTCTCTAAAAAGATAATAATCAATTCAATTTTCAACTTAAAATCCCAAACTCTTTATCCCAATAGTCATCATGCTAGGTGGATCTCATGGCTTATTGGGCAACTCCAATAACAAATGCCACAAAGTATTACATAGATATATGTTGCAACTGAAGAGGCAAATTCACAGTTTAGAAATAACATTTATAATAAACCACTACTTTCCATCAAAATATCCCACACAAAAAATATACATGGCTATACAATGGATAAAACTAAACTCCGCTACTTAAAGAAAAAAAGAGAATTCCATTATTTACCGCATACAGAAAGTCATCCCCTCTAAATCACATTCATATTACTAATATGAGAAATAACCTTAACCGAATGAAGATCAAAACCATGCTAATTCATTTGAACTAGCATGCTATTAATTATAGAAATAATAAATAAAATAAAATAATCCAACAATCTAAAAGGAATTAGTACATTTTGTTTGATCACTACTTGATGCAATAGGTTCGTTGAGAATGAACTCAATGTTTCCATCAAGGATTCCAATCTAGATAAATTTGGCTTGATGAATTTAGCATTTAATATTTTTCGTGTAAATTTGAACATTAATTATGTGCTTCATACAGAGTAATTTATTAATCATCACAAACAATTTTATCTCATTAGTGAACAAAACGTCTCTAAAGCCATCATCAATAGTGGTCGCAATCTTTTCATCTAATATAGCCTTTTGAATAAACTATGTTAAAAGGGATATTGATTCATCATGAAGTGGTTAAAGAGGGAGAATTCAAGGTATTAACAATTGGCTTATAAATAAGACCATATCAGACATATAGACCACTAGATTTAAGCTAAAATTTTTAAGAATTTTCCATTTGTAAGCATTAGGTTCAATGTGTTGCAAAAGTTTAAATGACATTTTCTTTTATTTAGGGAATGTTTGGGGCAACATTTTGACTGCTTTGCTTTCAGACCACTTCCAGTTTCTATTTTGCTATTATTTTTTTTATTATTTTTTAAAAAAATTTGTAGTGTAAAGTTATTATTTACAATTAGATATTCGAAAGTGCAATAGATATAAGAAAGTTATTTGGATTTTTCAAAATGGGGAAATATTTGTAACAATTATAATGATTTTAAAAAAAGTTATTTTCTTCACAATAATTTTATTGCTACTTCAACAAAATGTTGTAGTCCCTCAAATGGACCTGAATTTTTTAAAGGACAGTGATGAAAGCTTTTTAGTATTGAGTGGATCATGACTTGACTTTGTCTATTTCTCACATTTAGCTACTATTTTTATAAAAATAAATTTTCATTTTATACTTGCTTGCTTCTGGAAAAACAATCTTAGGCTTTATTTTTATCATACAAGAGTAGTTGTGTTTGATATTTATAAATTGTGGATTGCCTTTTAAATATTTTTTTTAACAAATATTGTATGCAAATTCATAAGTATAAAATATCTCTTTCTATTCATTGCCCAAATCTATTTGTGGGATTGACTTTGTCAAAAATCTAGCTAGTGCGATAAGAATCTTATATGCGACATTAGATGGATTACTCTCAATATACATAAGAATTTTGGTTTGGCGAGGTCTTAGATGCAAGGTATACACATAATATGTTGCTTTTATTAGAGAGGTGCTTTGGATAACAACTTCAAATGAAACCTTGGATGCAACTCTTTATGAGGGTGCGACTTTTTATGATGGATGAAGTAATTGGAGACAATTTAGAAAATTCCTTGATTCATTTTTATTCTCGTCCAATTTATGTTTATTTTAGAAATATTTTTTTTCCATGTTTAGGCTAGCTATATTTGGTAAGATTATAAATTAGGAGAGATTGGTTTCCCAGTACATGTAGTCTTATGGCTGAAGATTGATATTGAGAATTAAATGAATATTTTCTCTTAAGTTTTTTTTTTCTTCATGGTATCAGAGCAAGGAAACAAATTCTAGCTCTTCTTCAACCAGTGGGCCTTGCTCTGCTCGCTCTTACAACTGCTCAAGCCTCTCCAAGAATCATCCAATAGCCTAAATCCTCCCTGCAGCCTCCAGAATCCCTTCAACCAACGTACAATCCCTCCTCTGCTTCATATTATAGCTATTGGACTCCTCTTGCAACGGTAGTCCTCCATTCCTATAGCAAGCAACAACTAACTCTCTTATCCAACTCTAAACATGCATGGGGTTTACAAGTACGAAATAAAGATGTATAGTTCTACTCCAAAGGTTAGTTCTGAATTAGAGACAACGAATTATGTCCAAACAACTCCTAAACTATCTTCCTTTATCACAAATCATAAACTCAGTAGCCATAACTTCATTCAATAGTCTCAATACTTGTTTATTTACATTTGTTGAAAAAGAAAAGAGAAAAATCTCACAGAAAAGGGCGCAGTTCTTGAGTTCATTGATCCTAATAATCACATATGAAAGCTTCAAAACCATATAATTATGTCTTGGATAGTCCACTTAGCGAGCACTGAAGTATGAGAATATTTCTCTCTACAAAATAACGAAAAAAATCTTGAAGGCTACAAAAGAAACTTATTTCAACATCAAGAATACTGCAGAGTTATTTGAGATTGAAATCAAACTATATGATCTTCGTCAATGTGATCTAAATGTCACCCAATATTTTAACACATTGACAAAATATTGGCTACAATTGGATATATTTGAGATGTGTGGAAATATCCATATGATGCAATGATGTATAAATCCACTATCAAGAAGAATAGAACTTTCAAATTCTTAGTGGGGCTAAGGAATTGGATGAAGGGAGAGGGAGGATCATGTGAATATAGCCTCTTGTATCTATACCCATGAAGCTTTTGCAAAAGTTGGTAGAGAAGAGAGTATAAAGAAGCTTATGATGACTGGAAATGATAGTTCACCAAGTGCTGAAAACTTAGCTCTATACTCCCATAACTCTTCCTGTGACTCAAAATTCAAAAACAATCGTCCCATATGTGACTATTAGAATAAAAATGGGCACCTCAAAGACAAATTTTATAAACTCTTTAAAAGCTTACAGATTGAAAACCTGGACACGGAAGGAAAGATCTAGAGAGCAAGGCTAATGCTACTACCACATTTGAAGTGTCAGCTGACTCATTCACCAAGAAACAACTTGAAGTATTTAATAAACACTTTTGGGGGTAATTCAAAACAAAGCACCAGTCTTATAACATATCAATGTAATATATCATTATCCCATCTTGCCAGTAATAAGAGATTTAGATCTTGGATCATAGATTTAGGAGCTTCTGATTAAATGACTGGAGGCATTAATGCTCTAATCAACTATCAAGTGTGATATCAGAGTTAACCTAAAACAATACTAGGAAAGCAAATGTTATTACTGAAAGAAATTAAGTGATTAAAACCAAACACACTTGAAAAGAGACACAACAATAGACAAAGCAAACACCCCTAAAGCATATCCCAAGCTGTAAAGGTTGGCTAGGTGGATTGAAATGCTTGACGGATGTGGCGACAACAAAAGGATGCTGGTAGCAGTGAAGGGGAGGTGTGAAAATGCAAGGACAACAAGTATGGATGCTATTTTGGATGGTTTCAGCAAGGAGTTGAGTTGAGTAGCTATGGAACAGTAGGAAGGCGGTGTTCCATGTCTGTCATGGATGACGGTGGCATGGCGAGAGGGCTAGAAGGAGGCTGAAAAAAGGGGAGGCGGCTGGAAACTGTAGGAAACAACAAGGTGGCTATTTTTTGGGTGATTGCAGTGAATGCGATGACAATGGTGGTATGGGAAAGATTGCGAAGGAGTGGAAAGGTTGATGAAAATAAACACCTTGGACGAGATACAACCAAAGTACCATCTGGCGTCGAATATAATTCTAGAAAGGATAAATTCCATCCCTAATATAGCATAACATATTTAAACCTAGAGTAACTTAGGTGTAGACTTAATAGGCACTCATGTAAGAAAGAGGACCGATCGATCCTCAATTTTTTGGGATCGAACAACGTGGTATCGCACCTGACTCGATTTCACGCAGAACACGTTTCCCGCTTTGCACATGAGCTACCCCGCGTCAGTCTCTTACGGTTGAGGGAACTTCGACCGCTTTTGTCGAAACTTTTGTTTGCACGTTGAAAGTGGTGAAACGACTGTATCCTTCCTGGGTGAAGGGTCTTTGACTGCATCGATATGAGCACCAAGATCCCATTTACGGTTGTACTGTTTCCCAAAACACAGCTTTTTTCCCACTTTGAGTAACCATCCATATCAGTCCAATTATTTGGGTATATACTATCAAACTGAACTGGGATATTTTGCTAAATATACTTGGCAGGTACTTCTAAAAGTGGCTCCATGATTGGCTCATCCCTATCTAGCATGAGGACAGAATGAAATCCTCATAAAGGTGGTTGCCATGGAACTAAGCTATTAAATAAAATGTCCTGAAACTCTATTTGTACTGACTGCCTCATGTCTGAAACGGATTCTTTTGTCTCGCCGTCTTCTGTCAGCATCAAAACTAATCCTCTTGCACTTCTTTGTTGGCAATGGCCCTGTATTCTTGAATCCCACATAAGGTAGAAGGATTATGTGCCTGCCATCCTTGGTGAATGAGTAGATATTCCTAATCCTATTTTGTTGATTTTGACGATCAAATTTTCATGGTCTCCTTAACAAAAGGTGACAGACATCCATGGGCACCTCGTTGCACCAAAGCTGATCCTACAATTTGTTTCTAATAAAAAACTCTATGAGGCACCTCATGCCAATACTGACTCTATTCTTCTTTATCAACCACATCAAAGAGTATAGCTGAGAGTGTCTCTGTGTCGTGAGGCTCAGCTTGTTCATCACTCGTGTAGATGCTAAATTTTTATTGCTTCCTCTGTTGATGATGAGATTACATACCCTTCCCTTCACAGTGTAACAAGTGTAGAATATGTTATGTTGAAACCACTGCTGATCCCTTGTAGCCTCAGTCTGTAGGACCCATCAGATCATCAAATTCTCGCTCTCATTCGATGAAAGATGATACTTCTTACTTTTTTCTTCAGTTGCCTCTTTGTTACTAACTTTTTCGATTGCACCCTGCTTGGTAAATGACACAACTCGGCTTGTCGGGCAACTGAAGGTGAAGACATCTGAAGCATTGTTTGGCTAGGACTGTAGTGGGCATGCTACTCTTCTTAAGTTTTTTCTCACTCAGAGTTTCTCTGTCATTCTCCTGACCAATCTTCTCAACTCTTTGAAGCATGCTCCTAGTGATATCTCTAATTGCGTGTGATTGTCTAAATGGTGGTGGGTGCCTGCTTTGCTTATGCTGTCTCTCCACTTTCAGTGCTAAGGTCTGAACATCACCCAAAAACCAGTAAGGCTGTAACTAGATCACGTTGACGATGACAGGCTTCAAGCCTCCAAAGTACATGACTATCACGTGCTTCATTGGCTCCAACATATTATATTTCAGCTTAAGCTGCATAAACTCCGCTTTGTACTCCTTTATTGATAGGTCCCTTTGATGTAGGTATTGTAGCCTCAAGAAAAGAGCCCAGTGATAGTGTAGGGGTAGTTGCTGTTGCTGCAACTCTCTCTTCATCTTCTCCCAGGTAGTATTCTTACTTCATTTTGCTCTATTTCTCTCTCTTCAGGTTCTACCAAAACAAGGTTCTTTTTTCAGCTTGATTGCAACTAGTTTTATTTTCAGATTATTTGAAACCTCCTCTTATTCAAAGCCCCTCTCGACGGTCTGCAACCACTCAATGAAATCATCCAAATTCAGTCTCCCTTCGAAATTTATTATGTTTACTTTCACTATTGAGCCTCTGTATCCTCCAACATACACTTCATCTCTGTATCCTTTAATAGTTACTTCAATTCTATATGCTCTAACAGACACTTCGTTTCTGTATTCTCTAACAAGCACTTCATCTCTCAACCTCCTCTTATACTGAATCTCAAAGCATCATGACTTGCCTTTTTTTTTCATTGGAATCATCCATAGGGAAGGGATTCAGGTATTCGTCTCTCTTTCCTCTTCAGGTTACCACTTTCGCCCGTGACCTCTCTTTGGGTCATTTTCTCTAGTTTAGTGAGCCGTTGTAGCACTCAACAAAATTCCTGTTGCATCTCGTCCATAGTAAACTTCTGATCATGTTCCAACAATTGCTTCCTTGACGACATAATTATGTTTTGGGTGTTGGTAGGTGGAAGGCGTATAAGGGTATGTATGGTGGGGAAAAAAAATTGGGTGAAGATAGAGTGGGATAGTGGTAGATGCCAGGGGCCCTAAAATAGAACTAGAGTTGTGCTAGCTTTGATATCAAATGATACCAGAGAACCCAAAATAACACCAGGAAAGCAAATGTTATATTTGAAAGTAAATATGTGATTACAACCAAACACACTTGAAAGTAAACTTATTAATAGACAAAAGCAAACATCCTCACCCCCTAAAGTGTATTTCAAGGGTGGTTAAGGTCGGCTAGATGGATTTAATTGAATGGCGGGTGTGGCGACAACAAATAGATGCTGGTAGCAGGGAGAGGGAGGTGCGAAAATGAAGGGACAACAAGTATGTTGCTGTCCTGGATGGTGGCAACGAGGAGTTAGGGTGGGCAACGGTGGAAAAGGAGGAAGACAATATTCTTTGTTTGTCCTGGATGCGGTGACAAGCTGGGAGGGTTGGAGGGAGGCTGGAAAGGGGGGTAGCAATGAAAAGATGGAAAGGGGAGGAGACTGGAAGGTTGGAGACTGCAGGAAACAACAAGGTGATTGTTTTTCGAGTGGCTACAACAAATACGGTGACGATGTTGGCAGAGGGAAGATTGCAGAGGAGTAAGAAGTCGAGAACAATCATCACCTGAGACGAGATATAGACGGAGCACCACCTTTTGTTGAATATAACTTTAGAAAGGAAAAACCTAGATGCTGAAAGTTGTCCTGATAGAAAGCTCGAAAAATTCCCTCCTTGATATGACGTAACAACATATATAAACCTAGGGTAACTAAGGAGTGGGCCCAACAGGGTAGGCGTTACTCCCACATATGAAATTTGATCGATTGACCCTCAATCTATCAGGTTCGAATGGCGTGGGATCACGCCATGCTCGATTTCACGCGAAATGCGAGTTCTGTTTTGTATGCGGGACGCCCCACTTCAAAGAGGCTTTTACATCTAGCTCTATCAGACTTGCAGATGGATCACATTAAAAAATTATTGGAAATTGGGATGTAGAGCTCTCTAAGGATATTGCTTTTTCCTCAATTTTTTTGTTCCATAGTTGAACCGTAATTTAATCTCAATAAGTAAGTTTACTCATGAAATGAAATGTATAACTAATTTTTTGCAAACTTTTAAGTTTCCATCAAGTTTTCATGGATACTTATCCCCACATCAGCGTTTTCTCTTCTACAGTACCACTTAAAATTTAATAGATGTGTATCTTTTGTTGACATTCATTCCCCAAACTGCACAAAACTTGACCTTAAATCCATCAAGTGTATTTTCCTTTGGTATGCCTCCAACAAAAAGGCTATATATACTACTCACCTGTTACTGAAAAATAAAACTCTATGGATGTCACATTTTTAAAAAAAATCAATCATAACAACTTGAAATTTGTTGTTCAGGGGCAAATTGCAAATGAACATTAATTTTGTTATACTTAAAGACGCTTACACTGCCAAATAACCTAACCTCTTCCAATTAGCTCTTCTATTTTCCAAACACCATTGCATGAAAATATCCCACTTTAGGATGTCCAACCAGTCAACCAAACCTGAAGTTCATTACAAAGAATTGTGTGTGTACATAAGGAGAAAAAAAAAACTTGAGCAGGTGAAATACAACTTGCGAAGATAGAACCGCTCAAGCCAAAAATCCACACTCACCTGAAATTTTAGGTGAGGAAGAGTCTAGAACTCATGAGTTATCTCCTTCTTTTGGTGTTGATGACAAGAAAACCTGTGCTAAATATCCAATTCAGGATTATGTAGCTTATGAGAATCTGTTCTCACCTTATAAAGTTTTTGTATCTAACTTTGATAGTGTGCAGATTGTTAAATCTATTCATGAAGCTCTTAAAATCCCAGAATAGATGAAATCAATTGAAAAGGAGATTTAAACACTAAATCGTAATGTCACATGATTCTTACTAAACTTCTTCAGGATAAAAGATAAGTTGGACGCAAATGGATATTCAAGATTAAGTATTAAATTGATGGTGATATTGAGAGATTCAAAACTAGACTTATTGTAAAAAGTTTTACTCAAGTCCACGGGATTGACTATCAGGAGACCTTTGCACTAGTTGCCAAACTGAAATACTACCAGAGTTCTCTTCTCGGTAGCAGTTAACAAAGTGAAAGGACTACATCAACTTAACATAAAAAAATGTCTTCTTGAATAGGGATTTTAAAGAAGTTTAAATGGAGATACCATCAGAATTTGAGAATGATTCCAACAAACACCTAATATGCAAACTTAGGAAGTCTCTATGGTCTTAATCAATCACCAAGGGCATTGTTTGAATGGTTTGCTAAAAGTAAAATCTAATGGATATTCTCAAGATCAAGTCGATCATACACTGTTCATAAAACACACTTAAGGAGATAAGATTGCTGCATTGATAGTATATGCAGATGATATAATTCTTACTGGTGATGATGAAGGAGAAATTCTTAAAAATCAAAGTGCATGTGTCTGAGTTTGAAATCAAGGACCTAGTACCATGAGATTTTTCTTAGGTATGTAGGTAGCAAGATCCGAGAAGGGTATTGTTATATCACATAAGAAATACATCTTAAATTTGCTAAATGAGACGAGGATGATTCGATGCCAACCTATTGACGCTCCAATGGATCATAATAAGAAGTCTAGTAGGGGAGAAGAAAATAGATTTGTGGATAAGGAATAATATAAAAAATTGGTAGGAAAACTCATCTATTTGTCACATACTAGCACTTGGAGATGGTGTACAAGATTCTGAGGCTTCTCAAAGACACTCATGGGCTGGAGAACTCACTGATAGGAGGTCTACCACAGTTTATTATTTCTATGTATGAGGGATATTAGGCCATATGGAGAAGTAAGAAGCATGATGTTGTATCTAGAAGCAATGTAAAATCATACTACAGAGCAGTTGCCTTATGTATATGTGAAGGGATTTTGATTTTAAAATTGTTGAGGGAATTGAGATGTATCTTTAATAGACATATAAAAATGTTTTGTAATAGTCAAACAACTATAAGTATTGCCAAGAACCCTATGCATCATGACATAATCAAACATATTGAAATTGATATGCACTTTGTCTATGAAAAAGTTAATGGTAGAATTATACTACTAAGCTATATCTTGACAAACCAACAAGTTGCTGATGTCTTCACCAAAGCTTTTCCTTTAAGCAACTTCTCTGAGTTTAATACCAAACTTGGTCTCTACAACATCTATAGCCCAACTCGACGGGATGTATGGAAATCTAAGAGGACCGGCCTTCTTTTCATGGTGGGCCCCTGCCGACCCTTTAAGGAGTGATGGATGAACTTATTGGAGATAATTTGACAAACTCTTTAATTAGTTTTATTCTCTTCCTATTTATGTTTATTTCGGGATTATGTTCTTTCTATGTTTAGGTTAGATTTATTTGGTAAAATTGTAAATTAAGAGAGACCGATTGCTCTATATATGTAATCTTATGGTTGAAGAATGGTAATGAGAATTAAGTGAGTATTTCCTCTCACTTTTTTCTTTAACTTTACTAAAAAGCTTGTAATTGTCATATTTAATAGCCAATTTTTATTATCTTGATATATATATATATATATATATATATATATGTATATATATATATAGTGCAAATGTGCAATGCCATCAAATGTATTTATACCAATAGACCTATAGATGGATGAAATGCATGGAAAGTTAGCCATAGAAAATTCAAATCATATCCATATGCATAATATTTTGTGAAAAAACATAATAGATCTCTCAAACTTTTGTTTGCTACACTTTGCCTATCTATTTGCAGATGCTAAATTGTTAACATTTTTAGCTATGTTGCAATTTCCTTTCAAACAATTTTTTACAACATTAAGAAGTCTTTATTCCACTAAGTTGGGTTGGCAACATGATTCTTTTTTCTCCATTGTGTCTTATTGAGTGTCATATTTTCATTTAATTCTCTTAAATTAAGATTATTTTTTATACAACATGCCCAAGTCTTTTTAGGTATACCTCTACATTTCTTAACAAAGTCGAATCTAAAACATCCACCATTCTAACCAGATTATCAGATGATCGACATTTAATGTGGCCAAACTATCTAAGACGACTCTCTCTAATCTTGTTTGCCACTGGAGCTACACCAACCCTTTCACGGATACATTTGTTTCACATGATGTCTTTAAGAGTCAGGTGACTCATCCACCTAAGCATTCTCATCTCGACTACACTTAACTTAGTTTTAAGCTTCTCTTTTATAGGCCACCATTCTGCGCCATACAACATAGCATGTCTCATCACCATCTTTTAAAATTTACCTTTAAGTCTAAACAATACTTTTCTATCGCACAATAGTCCGGATGCATTCCTTCACTTCAACCATCCAACTTGAATCTACTAATAACATCCCCATCTGTATCACCACCACTTTGAACGATAGACCCGAGTTATCTAAAGCATACTCTTTTTAATAATTTGACCACCCATCGTTACAATTCTGCCACTAGATGTACTACTACTAAAATTATATTTCATGTATTCAGTTTTAAATCTACTCAAATGAAGGCCTCTAAATTCTAATTTAGACCTCCAAATTTTAAGTTTTTCCTGAACTCTTTCTTTGGTCTCATCCATAAGAAGGACATCATCAGCGAAAAACATACACTTTTCAAATACTCCATAAGAAGGATATCATCAGCGAAAAACATACACTTTTCAAATAGTTTTTTAAAAATAAATTATAAATTTGATATCTCAATTAGAAGTATTATTTTAGGTTAGCCTTGCAATTTAACTATCACATTAAAATATAGCTTAGTAATGTGCGATGCATCAATAGTCTTATGACATGGCATTTAAATTATCATTTTTAATAAATGATCTACTATTTCCAAAAGTAAATTATACAACGTCCATATTAACATCCTTCTAGGGTTTATATGGGATTGATAAAATTGTATTGAACCTTGTATTTTGTAATATATCATTAATTGATCGGCAATTTTTACATTGAGAGCAACTACATGTTAAATAACTTTTTAGACTTTGCTAGCCATACATATCTGCATTCATTTCAATAGTCTCTTCTCTGCCAAAATGTACAATATCACCTTATCATGTAATTCAAAAATGGGAAAAATCTCTTAATAATGAATCATAAATACAAAAATAAGTACCCTTAAATTAACTTTCATCATTATTCATGCAGCCTTCACCAAGCAAAAGCAACTATTTTAGTTTTGGTAAATCTCATCAATATCTTACAATGGACATACCTCTCTTTTATCAATGAAATCATTCATGTTAAATATAATTGTATGTAGAAGTATAATAGCTCAACTCAAAAGATCATACTTTTATTTCTTATTCCAGTATGGTCTGTGAGTACAAAAGAATATTACAATAAACATTCAACCCACTTTTTGTTGGGAATTCAGATATTTTAAGGCTTGATAATTGAAATATAGTGCAAACTCTTCAAGTAATATATAATATCAATCAGGAGAAAATGAAATCAGACAAAATAAAGAGTTTACTTCTTCGTAATGCTGCAAAGAAGGAAATATTATATTTGCATTTCACAGGATTTTTTCCTTTCTGAATATTTAGATTAGGAATATGTGTTGATTAAGTTTTGTAAAATAGATTATACAAAATATTATGTACCTAAAATATATTGTACAGACTATTATTTATTGGAATGAAAGCAAAAGAAAAGAAATTCAACATATTTGCTCAAAATATTGACATGGTATTAGAGCTTGAATCGGTTTGAAGAGCTTGAATCGGTTTGAAGAATCGGTTTGAATCCTTGGTACTTGGTATTCTTTAGCTTTTGTTATCGTTCGCCGGCATCTACGAGTGCTTCCAAGGTCCTTACCGGGAGCGCTCGTTCCAAGGTCTTCGTCCACATTCGTTGGAGTCCAAGGAAGCCCGCTGCTCCTCTGCCTGGTCGGATCCGCTCTGACACGATCCTCTTTGCTTCCATCGTGACAGGCATGATCTCATCTGCCCGCAACAGCCGCTGCGATCTTCCCGCCAACCATGATCTTTCCGCCTTGTTCGATCGCGACAGCCACGATCTTCCTGCCTTATTCGATCGCGACAATCGCTGCTCTTCTACCTTGTTTGATTTTCTTTGATTTTTTTTTGGATCTCTTGGTTTTTCCTTGGCTTCAGACTCCTCTCCTAATTTAAGGCAGTGCACGATTTTTTATAGGTTGATTTAGATCAACAATTTGGATTTTTTGATATCTCAGCTTTCTTTGATTTCTGGTTGATTTCGATTAACGACAATTCTTGTTTGATTTTCTTTGATTTTTTTTTTTGATCTCTTGGTTTTTCCTTGGCTTCAGACTCCTCTCCTAATTTAAGGCAGTGCATGATTTTTTTAGGTTGTTTTAGATCAATGATTTGGATTTTTTGATATCTTGGCTTTCTTTGATTTCTGGTTGATTTCGATCAACGATAATTCTATTTTGAATGTCTTCTAAAACCTTAGTTATCAGATTTACGAGAAAAAAATTATGTTGCATGAAAATTTCAGCTCGGAATGTTCTTAAAAGGGAAGGAGCTTTGGGGACATGTTGATGGGTCTTCTCCAGCTCCTACTGAGACAAAAGATATTGGTCAATGAGAAGCAAATGATGCTCGGATTGTTTCCTGGATTTTGGGATCTATTGAGGATCATATGATGAACAATTTACGATTCTTAAGCATAACTAAAGAAATGTAAGAATACTTGAAGCGCATTTACAATCAAGATAATTCCGTGAAACACTTTTAATTGTAACTTGACATGAGTAATTATAGTCAGGGTAATCTTTCAACTGAACAATATTATTTTGACTTTTTAAATTTATGGAGCTAATATACTGACATTATCTATGCTAAGGTGACAAAGAAGAACTTAGCTAGTCTTTAGGCTATTCATGAAGAAAGTCGTCGTAATCAATTTTTAATGAAGCTCAAACCTAAATTTGAAACTGCTCGGGCTTGGTTGCTGAACAGAGATCCAGTTCCTTGTTTGGATATCTTTTTTGGTGAATCACTGCGCGAAGAACAAAGATTGGTGACACAAGCTGTTATTAGTACAACAGGTAGATCATCAGAAATAATTAATGACATATGCTGCTCAGACCAAAGGGAAGGGACTAGCACAATGCTACAGTTGCAAGAATTTTGGCCATATAGCACGGAATTGTAAAAATAAGTGTTGTAATTATTGGAAGCAAAAGGGACATATTATTACGAAGTGCCATAAACGATCTGGGAACTGCAAACCACTAGCATTTCATTCCACGATATCCAACACTCACAATTCTGGCTTGACATCCACAGTTGCTGGCAATAATCAATCAGTTGTCACACCAGATATGGTTCAACAAATGATTCTCTCTGTTTTTTCTGCTCTCGGCCTTCAAGGGAAAAGTAAAACTATTACTCTGTTCCTTCTCCTTGGTTTGTTGATTCAGATGCTACAAATCATATGACTAACACAACTGATTTATTGCATAACCACGACCGTATACTGATACTTAACATATTCAGGTTGCTGACGGAAATAATATTCCAATTACGACAGTTGGTGATATTAACTCTATCAGACATGTCTTGGTTTCTCCTAAATTACCTACTAACTTATTTTCTGTTGGTCAAATTGTGGATAACAATTGAGACGTACATTTTTCTTGTGATTGGATTGTTGTATTGTGCAGGAGCGGGTGTCGGGGAAGGTGATAACGAAAGGGGCCTAAAGTGGGCAGGCTGTTTCCACTATAATTTACTATTCCTCAGAATACGTCATTAGCTTCTTCAGTCGTTGAGAGTAAGACGGACATCTGACATAAAAGACTAGGTCATCCAAATGATATGGTGTTGAAACATTTATTTAAAAGTGATGTTTTCCATTATACAGATAAGAGTTTTGTATTTGACTGTTCTGTTTATAAACTTGGAAAAAATAAGACATTATCTTTTCCTATTTCAGACAGTCGTGCCAATAAATATTTTGACACTATTCATAGTGATGTTTGGGGAATTACATCAGTTATTTCACATGCTCAATACAATTATTTTGTGATATTTATTAATGATTACAATCGATTTACGTGGATCTATTTTTTGCGTTCTAAAACAGAAGTATTTACTGTATTTCAAACCTTTTTAGCATATGTTGAAACTCAGTTCTCCGCTTGCATAAAAATCTTATGGTCTGACAATGATTTCATGAGCTTCAAGCTTTTCTCCATAACAAAGGTATTGTTTCACAACGTTCATGTCCCTATACAACGTTGTAAAATGGAGTTGCTGAATAGAGCATATTACTGATAGTTATCTCTGTTCCAACTATATTTTAGACTGAAGCTTTATCTACTATAGTTTATCTCATTAATCTTTTACCATCTCAACAATTGAAGTATGATTTTCCCTAGTATCGATTTTTTGGTAAATATCATAATTATCATATGCTACATACTTTTGGATGTATTTGCTTTTTGCATCTACTTGCTCATGAACATCATAAGTTAGCAGCTTAGTCAGTACGATGTGTCTTTATGGGATATAATCCTAATCATAAAGGTATTGTGTTATGATTCGATTAATAGTCGCTAACATAATTCTCGGAATGTGATTTTCACAACGGCGGTGAATACATGTTTCATGAATTTTAAGCATTTCTCCATAACAAAGTAATGTTTCACAATGTTCATGTCCCTATACACCGCAACAAAATTGAGTAGTTGAACAAAAAATTGACATCTATTAGATACTGTGCGCATATTACTGATAGAATCTTCTGCTCCAGCTAAATTTTGGACTGAAGTTTTATCTACTGCAGCTTATCACATTAATCACGTGTCGACACCAGATACAGTTATGCGTCGACAATTTGATAATTCTTTTGCTGATAAATAGTTCAAGCCGGACATTGTCTACACATGACGTTTGCCCCCTTCACCTTCAATCCTCCCCGAACCTAATCCAAAAATTGCTCTAATAAGTCTTCGACGATCAACTCAGCATATCAGTTCTCCAGATAGATATGTGTATTCTACAATTCTAACTAATACTATTGTTCCTACCTCTTACTTTCAGACTGCTAAACAGAAGCCATGCAAAAGGAACTCCAGACACTTTAGGACAATTACACTTGGGATATTGTTTCATGCCCTACAGATGTTAAACCCATTGGTTGTAAATAAGTCTACTCTCTTAAACTCTGATCTGATGACTCTCTTGACAGATATAAGACAAGATTGGTAACTCTTGATAATCGACAAGAACACGAAATTGATTATGAAGAAACATTTGCACCTGTGGCTAAGATGACAACTGTCCGGATGATGTTATCTATTGCTGCATCTAAAGGCTGGTTCTTAAGAATGCATTCTTACGTGGGGATCTCAAAGAAGATGCTATATGACTCCTCCTCCAGGCTTGTTTTCTACACCTTCACATGATGTTTCTAAGCTCAAACTATCCCTATACGGTTTGAAACAGGCTTCACGGGTCTGGTTTGAAAAGTTTCGCGATACCCTTCTTAGCTTCTCCTTTATTCAAAGTCAGTATCATTCATCATTATTTCTTTTCAAAACTGATAAGAGAATTGTTTTGTTTTTAGTCTACGTTGATGATATTGTCATCACTGGATCTGACAATCAATTAATGTCACAACCACAAAAGCGTCTTCAGGGTTTTTTCATATGAAAGATTTGAGATCATTAACTTATTTCTTAGGACTTGAGGTTCACTCTTCTCCTGCTAGTATTTTTCTTCATCAACACAACTATACGAAGGGACTCATTGCTTTGACTTGTCTTCAGGATGGTCACTTTGCTGATACCTCTTTGGAAGTAATTGTCAAATATCAACAAAATGATGGTGACTTTCTATCTGAACCATCTTTATATCGACAACTTGTTGGGAGTCACAATTATTTTACTATTACAGCGTCCTGTTATTTCATTTGTTGTGCTATGCAACAAGTTAGTCAATTTATGCAAACACCTACACATCTTCATTTAGTTGCAGTTCTATGTATTGTTTGGTATTTGAAAGGTACTTCTCATCGTGGTTTGTTCTTTTCTGCGGAGTCTCCTATCACCTTAACAACCTATAGTGATGCCGATTGAGCTGGTTGTTTTGATACACGCCGATCTATTACTGCATGGTGCATGTTTCTCGACAACTCTTTAATCTCTTGGAAGAACAAGAAACAAGACCGAGTGTCTAAGTCATCTACTGAATCATAATATCACGCTATGTCCTCTGCTTGTTCCGAGATCATTTGGCTTCGGGGTGTGTTGGCTGAGCTTTGTTTTTCTCCAGATAATACTAACGCTATCCAGATTGCTGCTAATCTCGTCTTTCATGAGCGTACGAAACACATTGAAGTGGACTGTCATTCCATTCGAGAAGCCTATGAGGATGGTGCTATATCTCTTCCTCATATCACTTCCGATCTTCAAACGACTGATATATTTACTGAGGTTCTTTCTCGACAGCATCATCAATTTTTTGTTGGCAAATTGATGCTTCTTGATCACTCAACATCAATTTGAGGGGGAATATCAATCAAGAGTAAATGAAATCAGACAAAATAAAGAGTTTCCTTCTTCACAATGCTGCATAGAAGGAATATTATATTTGCATGGATTCTTTCCTTTTAGCTGAATATTTAGATTAGGAATGTGTATTAATTAAGTTACCTAAAATAGATTATACAAAATATTAGGTACCTAAAATAGATCGTACAGGAGATCGTACAGACTATTATTTATTGGAATGAAAGCAAAGGAAAAGACATTCAACCTATTTGCTCAAAATATTGACATATAATGCCTCTAATATCAGAAAATTTGCACAACAATATAAAATTTTGTATTAAAATTGAAATATTATATTTAACTTCTTTAACTTCTCTATGAAGAATGCGATAGGATGCCATTCTTAGCTTAACACCACCAATATCACCTCAAAATATGTTGCAAAAAAATCTAACGTGTTAACATTTGAAAATTTATGTACAAATGCATTTCTAAGTCTTTCTTTGAATTTGATAAAAGCCTGATCAACATTTTAGCCCATTAAAGTTCCTTTTTTATAGCCATTTATAATTAAATCCTCTACAGTAATAAACACTTTAGTAATCATCTATAAAACATAGCTGAAAAGTTAAAACTTTGAATATCATGTATATTAGTTGATTTTGACTATTCATTGGTTGCTCACAGACAATCCCACTCAGAGACAACAAAATCTTGGATGTTCATAAATTCAAATATAATATTTCTGCTTGTAAACCTCAAAATTTTTCTTAAGGTGCATCAAATGTTTATTTTGTAGCTTGTTATAGATAAAATATCATTAAAGTAAACGACGACAAATTTATTCATGAACGATTACGAGATATGATTCATTATCCTCATAAAAATACTATGTTTATTGCTTAATTCAAAAGGCATCACCAATAGTTTAAATTATCCATCTTTGATTTTTGAAGCAAATGATATTCATCTCACTTCTCTAATTCTAACTAAATGATAGTCGATTCTCAAATTAATAGAAAATATCACATCTTCTATCATCTTTATATATCATCTAAATGGCTTATGAGAAATTTATATTAAATTGTGTTTTTTCCTAATAAGCCTACAATCTACACACATACAGCGACTGCCATCTTTCTTAGGTGTAAGTAAATTAAGCAGATATAACACATGAACTTGCTTTCTTAGGTGTTCTGTGCTTTGTTAAAAAAGAAATACAGTGTTGTTGAATCACAATGTATTTGATTTTTTTTTTTTTTGAATTATTTGTTAGGGTGTAAAACAAATGCGAGGGATTATTTTATTGATATTTGGTTTGAAGTTATTTGAACTCAATAAAAGCTCGACGACAGAGGCTACAAACATTGGTTGACGGTGCAGGCAATGGAAGCTGGCTGATAGTGCTTGGCAACAACTGTTAACGAGGGCAACAACTGAGATTTGGTGGCATGGAGGCTAATAGTTGCGGCTAGTGGTGGCTGGCAGTTGCTGGAGATGGTGATTGTGGGTCACAACTAGTGGCTGGTAGTGTGTCCAACATTGGTGGCAGCTAGACGTGGCAACGTGCAGCTGCAATGGGCAGCCATGGGCGGTTTCAATGATTGTAGCTTGTGGCGTAAATTTGGCCAAATCGATTGAGTTTGGAATACACCATACATGAACTCTAGGTTGAGTTTAGAATTCCCTAAAATCTTTCTTGCATTCCTTTTACTTTCATCCAAATAATAATGCTTTTTAAATCTTTGTATTTCAAATACTTTAGACCCATTTTACATCAAACTAAATGACCGCTTAGTAAATTCCTTTATAAGTAACTCATTGGCTTGCCTCTTAAATTTAGTATGACCCTTGAATTTGTTATATAGTGTGGCAAATTAGGCAATGAGGCCTTAATAAATATTTCAATAGCACATTTTATATTCCTCAATGGTGCTAATTCATTAGAAAGTTCATCATGATAATTGTCTTTAAAATCAACCAATGCTTCCTTAACTTTGTAGATCAAAGTCATAATTTTAGATACCATACTATTTGACAACGTAGCCACTAAGGCATAGATAATACCGGCTGACTACTGTCTCTTTTCAGATGCTTGTTAGCTCAAAATATGCAATGATTGATTTTGGAGCACTAACTTCTTTTGTTGATTCATCAATTTCAAAATTACTCTCTATATTAGCCGTAAAGCATATATATTAGAACTTCTAGAATATGCAACATCTAAATTATAAAGCCAAGGCTTACCCAAAATTAAATGCGCAACACCTATTGGCACATGTCACCCTAAATACTTTTATTATAGGTGGTCAATTGAATTAGAGATAAACATATTTGAGATATAAATAATAGTTTTATCTACCATAGTACCGTAGTTGATTGTGGATGTGGTTCAGGTTTCAAATTTGTATGCTCTAAAGCTGACTTACACACAATATATATGCAACCCCTTCTATCAATTAGATTTTTGCATAAATTTTCATGTTTAAGATGGGTTTATGAAAATTGTAGTTCTCTTCCACTTAGATTCAATCTTATGGGTGACCATGATATAATATATGTCATTTAAAATTACAATTAAAAGAACTTAAAATCATTAATTACTTTTAGCAAAATCATTAATTTTATTTTCCTTTTGTAACATCTATGTCAAGTTTTTACTAAAACACTAATTAAAGTATGAAATCTTTGATGATATTTAAAATTCGCATTTGTAGAAATTTTAGACGTTGATATAGGTGTTTTTTATTTTCCGTTGATATCATAATTAATTGAAGCATTTCTACTTTTTGTTGTAGTGGTGGTTTAAAATTGCGCAATATGATGCCCATCTTAAGATCCGCTTCAATGTTTTTTTTGAAAAAATCCACAGTGAGGCTTCATCAGATACTTCAAGAAGCTTATGCCTCACATAATGTGGCCTATCATAAGGTGCACCTCTCCTCACTTCTGGTGAGGGCTACACAATTAGATCTAACTCTTATTAAAATAAATATGAGTAAAATAATCTTAATAAACTTTCATTACTTACCCATATAATATACAATTAAAAATGTGATTGAAATTGTTATTATTAACAGTCTTTATTTTAAAAGCTAATAAATTTTTTTATTAATTAATATTTATTAAATAAAAAAAGATGATTGAGATTTAAAATGATAAGAAAACATAGACATAATTGAGGATATGTAGGGGTGAAAATAAATCATTTTGTTTATGATTCTAATGAATGTTTATTAAGTGATATGAGTCAGTAGGACTTTTGAATTCATATATTATAAACTTAGTGCCCTATTATGCTCTTACTTTGATGGTTGATGGTAGGAACGTGAGGCAAACTAATTGTATTGAACTTAAGTTTTTATATTATTATTATATTTTACTTTGATATTAATATAATATTTTTATTTTATAATGTGATGTTTGGATTTTTTTACTTTGAACAATTATTTTTTACTTAATTAGGATGTTAATATGCTACCTTTTAACCTATTAATATGTTACTACAACAACAACAACAAAGCCTTAATCCCACTACGTGGGGTCGGCTACATGAATCCTTTTTCTCCAATGCGTCCTATTTAATGTCATATTTTCATTTAGTTCTAATAAATTAAGATCATTTTTAATACAATAAGCCCAAGTCTTCCTAGGTCTACCTCTGCCTTTCTTAACACAAGTCGAATCTAAAACATCTACTTTCCTAATCGAATCATCTAATGGTCGACGTTTAATATGACCAAACCATCTAAGACGACTTTCTCTAATTTTGTCTGTCATAGGAGCTACACCAACCCTATCACGAATATATTCATTCCGCATTTTGTCTCTAAGTGTAAAGCCACTCATCCACCTAATCATTCTCATCTCGGCAACACTTAACTTATTATTATGCTTCTCTTTTAAAGGCCAACATTCAACGCCATAGAGCATTGCAGGTCTCACCACCGTCTTATAAAATTTTCCTTTCAGTCTTAGCGGTACTTTTCTATCACACAAAAGACCCGAAGCATTCCTCCACTTCAACCAACCAACTTGAATTCTACTATTAACATCCCCATCTATATCACCATCGCTTTGGACAACGGACCCAAGATATCTAAATCGTTCACAC
>NW_018164778.1:25081-38842 GCF_001263595.1 Phalaenopsis equestris | reverse complement strand
GCTTTTTCTAAATCAATAAAAATCAAATGTAGATTCTCCTTATTATCTCTGAACTTCTCCATCAAACCTCTCAATAAATGTATAGCTTCCATAGTAGACTTGCCCGGCATAAATCCAAATTGATTATGAGAAATTTTCGTGATGCATCTTAACCTATGTTCAATTACCCTCTCCCATAATTTTAAAGTATGACACATCAACTTAATTCCTCTATAATTTGCACACTCTTGTGCATCCCCTTTATTCTTAAAAATGGGGATCAAAATACTCTTCCTCCACTCCTCAGGCATCTTTTTAGTTTTTAAAATAATATTAAAGAGTTTAGTAAGCCAAGAAACTCCCAAATCTCCCAAATATTTCCACACTTCAATTGGGATATCATCAGGTCCTACAGACTTTCCACTCTTGGTTTTCTTTAAAGCCTCCTCACTTCTTTTTTGCTAATGCGACGGTAAAAATGAAACGTTTTATTATTATTTACGATATTAAAATCACTAAGTTCGATCGTATTTTCAGAAACTTCATTAAAAAGTTTATCAAAGTAACTCACCCACCTATGTTGAATATCTTTTTCTAAGAAAAGTGTTTTTTGATTTTCATCTTTAATACACTTTACTTGAGTTAAATCTTTACTTTTCTTTTCTCTTTGTTTGGCTAGTTTATACATATATTTTTCACCCTCCTTAGTATCTAATCTATTAATATGTTACTACCTACTATAATTTTTGAACGTAGTACACAATTTGTTGATTTGAATAGTTATACCTCAAAACACCTTTAGGCTTATACCTCATATCACAAACAAAAAAACATTTATATATCTAATCGCATTATTTTAAACTTTGATGTATTATATGGCACATACTAGGTTTGATAGCTTTGATGAAATGAGGAATCATTAGAGTATATTGTAACGTTAGACACAAGAAAATTTAGCATTTGTAAAGAGTCTAATGCAAGTTGAAAAGTACTTTTTAGCATGGATTACGATATGTCCATATATTTAGTAATCTCAACAAGATATGAAAAATATGTATATGTTTTTTTTTTTTTAAGTTTTTCATTTCCGCCTAGATTTAGTAGGGAACCTTCCCAAGCTGTTCACATTTTTTATGCGCATCCGATAAATTTCAACCCTTCTAATTAATTTAGTTTTGGCAAATTACTTGTTGTTTATAAGCTATGATTAATCAATCAGATAAGTTATCTCAATCCATTGAAAAATTAGTAAAAGATTAATGATCAATTTTTATCATCATTGTTGACACTTCAATATTAGCTTTTCTTATTGGAGCTTCCTCTATGCCAATTTTTTTGACATAACATACTTTCCACAAGTATTATTGCTAAAGACTCCAAATTGTCTTAAATTTATTTTTGGTCTGCTTG
Source organism: Phalaenopsis equestris (assembly GCF_001263595.1). NCBI lineage: Eukaryota > Viridiplantae > Streptophyta > Magnoliopsida > Asparagales > Orchidaceae > Phalaenopsis > Phalaenopsis equestris. The sequence continues at coordinate 37,453 of NW_018164778.1, read as the reverse complement.
TATAATTAAAATTCAAATGATTTGGTTCATCATTATGATTTAAATGTACTTCATGTTCATGTTCATGAACATGATTATTTTTCAATGTGTTCAACTTTACCATATTATTGCCAGCACGCAATTGATTTTGTTTGTTGAACAATGTAGTAATTGATTTTGCATAGTTATAATTTTATTCTTGTTTAGTTTTTATTATAATTAGTTTCACTTCCAAGGGACATTTTGACAACTTAAAGCTTTGATACTATGATGTAAAATAACTTTTGGGTTAAGATTTTCTTATGTAACTAATATAATGAATAATGTGAATTTGTGCAAAGGAACATGAGAATACACATTTCACACGCCACTAATTTTTAAAAAATTCTTTGTTTAAATTTAAATAATGAATATTAGAATTATAACCAAATGATAACAAAGTGATAACAAAATGATCAAAATAATATGATGGAATTATCAATAATTTAGAACCATATAAAATCAATGAATAATTGTAATTTAATTTCCACAAATAGAATTTCATTACGAAATTTTAAAAATTAACAATCACATATCTATATTGAAGAAATAAGATTAAGGAATGAAATTATAAACAGTAGTCTCATGCCAATACGAGGTGATGACTTCTTCCATAATCAGGGAGTCACATTTTTATCACAATTCTTGAATAAGATAGAAAATTGTATAGAAAACTTTTATTTAGCCAAAATATTTCATTACATGCCTCAAAATCTATTTGAAGACTTCTCATCCTTAAACTTGTAAAATTTTCTTGTACATGATTAACTACATTGAAATTTAAATTTATTCCCAAAAATAATTATCAATTTTAGTTTTTAATTTCAAATCTCAAACTCAGCCGATCAGCTGGCGTGCGAGAAAGATCTTTTTAACATATCAAGCTGCTTCAATAACAAATGCTGTAAAATAGCATGTGGGTATATGCAACAACATAACTTGTTGCACTATGTAATTGTAGCAGCTCATAACTTGCAACTCCCCATCACAATATTGATCCGCACAAAGCAAACAGTTGGTTTCTTCCAGAACAGCAAATCAAAACTCATATTGTGGATATGGCCAAGCTTGATTGCTTACGTTAAAGAAGGTATTCTCAATTTCCAACGCCTGAAGTAATTCAACTTACGCTGGTCTCACCTTGGGGAGGTTGAACTGGCTGGTTCAACTGGAAAGGTGCTGAACTGGTTCAGCTTGTGGCTGACCCTAGGTTTTGTTTAGGGCTGCCGGTCAAGGAGATGTGTCTCCCCCTCCTAGTTATATATGATTATAAATATGTTCTTTTCTTTGTTTAGGGTTAGTTTTTTTCTGTGTTTCTGTAAGGTAGTTGTCAGAGTCCCCAATTTTTCCTCCTATGGCTGTATTCGATGACGAGTGGTGCTCCAGCTGTATCTCACTCCGATTTTGTGATTATTCTTGACTTTTCCCCCTCCAAAACCTTTCCTGCCTGGCCATCATCGCGTTACCGCAAACCACCATAAACAGTCCTCCAACCATTTTTCTGTAGTCCTTCCACCCGCTTCCACCCAGCTTCTGTCCTTTCCCTATGCCATCCCCTCCAACTCCACTTCTACTGCAGCCACCCGCATCTCCCTCTTCCCCCTCCTACAACCATCCACAATCACACACAATCCTCCCTATTTACTGCCGTTAGATCATCCAGCCTTCCTACAAGCTGCCGCTGACGACTATCCTCCATGCTCTACCTCTCTTTGCTACAGCCGCACCCCCTCCTACTACAACTGCCCATTAGCCAGCACCCTACCAGCCTACCAACGCATATCCCAGCTCTTCTATTCTCAGTCTTCCGGCTATCCTACTCTGCCCTAGCAGTATATTAGTTTTTGTTGCGTTTTCTTGCTTGTTTCGAGTCTTGATTGTAACCTCGTTGCTCTTTGCTTAATAAAATCTGTTTTCCTATTGAATTTTTGGTTAACTAAGGTAGCATCAACTTTCTTAAAATGCAGTCATGTTATCAATATGAGAAATAGCCCAAACTAAACATAAGTTGAAACCATGTCAAATCATATGGACTGACCTAATGCTTAGAATATTACACTCTTCGCTTGGCCATCATTTGCATGTTGTTGATTACAAAAGTAACAAATAATTTAAAATGATCCAAATAATGAAAAAAAAAAAAATTGAACTATTCTTAGATCATTTCTTAATATGATGCTTTCAGTGGGAATAATCCACCATGTATTTTCTTTTCTAGTCTCACGTTAGGTTGCTAAATATGACTTTTCTTATAAGTGTTATTTATAATTTAAAATAACATTTGCATGTTGTTGATTACAAAAGTAACAAATAATTTAAAATGATCCAAATAATGAAAGAAAAAAAAAATTGAACTATTCTTAGATCATTTCTTAATATGATGCTTTCAGTGGGAATAATCCACCATGTATTTTCTTTTCTAGTCTCACGTTAGGTTGCTAAATATAACTTTTCTTATAAGTGTTATTTAAATAATACTCATAGAATGTGGCTGGATTAGAGGATGTACAAGGATCTCCCTCTTTTGTGTGATACTTTTAACTTTGTTCTTTATCACTTATTTTTATTTTTTCTCCATGAACGTTGTTCTATCAATCTTAGGAACATGGCAAAAGTTGATGTCTAGTAACCTGTGAACTTTTTTCAGAGTGTACAATTTTTTTTTTCCTTATCAAACACCTCACATTCTACCTTTATCAGAAGAATTGAGGGGTAGATATTTAGATTTTGTCCTTAATCGCAAACATTCAACAAGTTCAAGCAATGCAAGAACTTGTTGATAGTATCTGACTTGGTCAACATATCTGCTGCATTTTCATCATATGATTCAACAGAGTGAACTCCACATACAACTGTACTCCCCAACAGTTTATAGATATTAACTGCAGTGATCTTTTCTTTCATCACAGTCAGTGCATCTTTAACAATTCTGATGGTTTCCCTATCATCATCTTCCTTAGGAATAAAAACCATTTATGTGTAAAGTGTCCAAGGGAATTAAATTCTTCTTCAAATCTGGAATATGACTTACATCACATGATGTTCTGACAGTTTCATTATACATCTTAATTCTTACTTTGCCAATACCAACAATATTGTAACATTTATCATCACCCAAATAGAATGAACCAAAATCAGATAACCTGTATGAAGTAAATCATTCTCTGTTTGGTGTTATGTGATAAGAGCATTTTGAATAAATACTCTATGCATCCTTCAACTGAGTTGTTGTAACTGAAAGTGCATCACCATTACTGTAATATGTAATGTCACTCTGCACCGTATTCATGAACTTGGAAGATTCATTATGTTTCTTATCAAACTGCTTCTTGAACTTTGGACAATCTCTCTTCATATGTCCCGTCTCCTTGCACTTATAGCAATGAATCGTTTTTTTGCTTTTAGGCTTTTACCTGAAATTTCGCATTCCAGAACTCTCCTTCTCCTCCTTCCTTCCATGATCCTGATTATCCTTAGCATATAAACAATAACCATGAGATCTTTCCCCTGCATTCTGGTTCCGCTATTTGTGAGTCAACAATGCTGTAATAATCTCATCAATTTTGATTATTTCTTTCCCATATGTAAGAGTAGTCACCAGATGTTCATAGGATGAAGACAATGAACATAACAAAATCATTGCTCGGTCTTCATCCTCAATACTCACATCAAGATGTACTAGATTTGTGATTATTTGATTGAAAGCATTCAAATGCTGCGCCGGATCAGTGTCTGCCTACATCTTCAACCCATACAGTCTTTGCTTCAGTTACAGTTTATTTGTTAGAGATTTGAACGTAAAATAAGATTCTAGTTTCTTCCATACTTCTCCTGGAGATTTCAGATTCATAATATGATACATAATCTCATCTGCCAGACATAAACGTATGGTACCTGCCGCTTATAATTGCAATTGTTCCCTATCTTCATCTTCTATATTATCAGGTTTCCTAGCCCACAAAACCTTCAAAATTTCTTGTTGTGCCAACAAATCTTTCACCTATATTTTCGACAATCCGAAGTTTCCGGTTCCAATCGAACTTCACAATCTCAAATTTTGCATCAGACATTGCTATTTGAAAATAATCTTGCATCGAACTTTTCCTATCTTGCGTCGAAACAAAAACACACCGCAAATAAATTGAAAAAAACCTGAAATTTTCTCTGTCAATTGCAAAAATTTTTCCTGTTTGCACAAAAAAAAAATTCGGCTGAACTACTGCGAACACCTTGCTTGAAGCCCTTTCCTGTTCACGTGAACGCCTCAGCCGAACTCCACCTATCGCAACTCATCCTGCGACAAATTTGTGAACTCCACTGTCCGAACTCCTCTATTCACAAAAAGACACTCCTGTTCACGATAACTACACGCGAACTCCTGTTCGCAAACCCTCAGTTGAGCGAATCCGCTTGCTGGAGTCGCGCAAAGCCTCCTGTCGCACACTCCCTAGCTTTCGCGCGAAAATGTCTGTCATCGGGAGTAGAGCAGCGAATTTCACTAGTTTAGAGGAGTCAAGTACATACCCATAGGGTTACAAATCATATATATAGATAAAACCTACAGATAAAATTATTAACACGCCCCCCAATCCACTTATCTTCAAGAGACACACCACTTCACTCCAAGAGACACATCTCTTCATTCCAAGAGACTCCAAATTCTGGTATGTGAGCCATACCAAACATTTACTACCAACACTCAGGCCACACTATTTAGTTTATATAATTGTAATTTTATAAAGTTTACTATTAAGCATGGTTTAAAATTGTGTAATTGTGTACTGAGATATTTTTTGTTTGTGAAACGAGGCGTAATCCTCGATCTAACATAAAATAAGTAAATTAATAAATTTTGTATAAAATATAAGTGTGAAGCAAGAAATAATATATTAATATTCTAACTTATGAACTCAGTAAAAACAATATAATGATATTCTAAGTAAAAAGTGATAAATTGCATAAAATTAAAAGTAACATGTTAATATTATAACATCAAATTATGGAATAAGATGTGCTATACAAACATTAAACTATCAAAGTAAATTAAAATATTAAAATAAAATACTAAAACATCAAAGCATAGCAATCAAAATAAGCTTAACATTAATTCTTTTTTTCCCACTCATATTATCCTCTAATTGAACAGAATGTAACAAGTCATCAATATTTGAAATTTTAAATTTAAATGTCCTTTTTCTTCTCATCACACAATTAATTTTTTTTAGAATCATTGACAATGAATTGTTTATCTCACCTCACATCCTTAGTCGTATCTATATTCTCTAACTTCTTATTATCGTGAATCCTATTTATCTTTTACTTTTTAATGGATAATCGTCAATAAAAAATATTAATTAAAATAATAGTTATATTCATAGTTAGAACTTTCACTATAAAATTTCTTATGGATACATTTTTCGTTTATTTCTTGTTATTTGATGTGTGAGGTGTGAAGGTTAATACATAGTAGATGAGGCATATTGATATTATTTCTAGTTTTGTTAAAAAAATTGCAGACAACCTAAAAAAATTGAGAAGTAACTTTAGATGAGGCGCTTCTCAACCTAGTGAGACGTACGTTTCATCCTAAGGCAATGAGGTGCAAGCCTCATTGCAATTTCTTATAAAAAGTGCTAAAGCAGGCCTCAAGTCCCGTCTCATAGTGCAGAATTTAAAATTTCTCATTGGTATTCTCTTAGAACATAATACTTTTAAAATACTTCATTGCAATCACTTAGCCTAAACTTTTGAGTTATATCCTAACCTATATCATCGTTCTTCTATGCTATAGATCTGCAATACTTAAAAGCGCACCACATCTTGATATTACTTCACCATGCATTTCATATTCTCAAATATTATGCACTTTATTCTATAAACGCTTACTCAATTATTGTAACTTTTCCCTAAAATTTGATTCATTTGTCTATCTATGCTATACTGGAAATATCATACTATAGTATATGACTGTTAATTATAGTTCCATTAGGATTCTATGGTTTACTTTCATCGAAGCAATTGATTAGGACAAAGTTCAAAGTTTGGGTTTGCCATCTGCATTTAAAAATTGTATTCCTTATTTTGTTTCGACTCTGAATTAGTGATTGAACTTTTTCTTAGATTATGTTTGTTTGTTTTTGCTGCTGGATATTGATGCAAATTCCGTGTTTATGTTTTTGTGCAGTGCCTCTACAATGAGTGGAGAGGCATATTTGGATGGAGTATTGATCTCCATGCTCTCTTTGCAAAATCTTGGAGAGAACAGCGGTCAAGCACCCTGAGATCGGTAAGCCAAAAGCACTACTGCTCTTTCCAATCTTGCTTTTACATATTTCCTTCTGCAAAAAAATGGCGAACTCTTATCATATTTTCTCTTAGGTTCCATTTATTCTTGTTGAAGGTGGCCAATGGCCTAATTCTGGGTATGTTCATATTAACTTGGATGGTTCAAGCCATTCACTTCCTCTTACAACAGTTTATCATCAATTACGGCCTATTCAGCCTACGCCTTATACCTTCTTCCAGGCCATCTTCGGGAATGGTTATCCAGTATGTTATTCCTCTGTGTTCCCCAGCATAACGTGGTATTTTCATTGTAAGGATTAATTTTAGTTGTGGACTGTTTTTAAAATTTTTTTGAGGTTTTAAGGTTGCATTATTGGATGAAGAAAAGATTCTTGCGATTGGCAAAGACATGACTGCAATTGGCAAGTGCAGATCACAAAATGGAGCTCTTGAGTTGAAATCCTGTTCAGATCTTCCATACTTCTTGTACGGCTCCGGTCAGAAAGGTTTCCTTGGTGATTTGCTTGTAACTCAAGATTAAAATCATAAATGTACTTGGTTCTGCTTTGTAGGTCTGATATGACAAAAGATGAAATTGAAGCACATCTAGCTGCAAATAGCAGGATTCTGTTTTGGAGTGGTGTTATACTTGGGGCATTTTCCATTGGTGTGCTGGGTTTTACCATTTTTAGGTAAATCTTTTCACTAGTCATATTTTGTATTTTGATTCAGCTTATTGATTCCTTGAATGATTCAAGTAAGGCTAATGATGATGATTCGGTCTACTGATTCATAATTTAAAAATCTAGTTTTTTAGTTATGACTGTTTGTTGTTCCAAATATTTTACTTCATAAAAAATGTGAAGAGGGTCATATCATATTATTTAATAGTAGAGCTGATAGCTCAAGGACTTCCACCCCAGTGCCAGTGGAAGTTGCTATAGTCCAAGCTGAAAATGGCATTACGAGTTTATTGCTTTTTTGGTGTCTTGGAAAAATGCAACATCAATTACCTATTTTATATAACAGAGTTGTTTAAAGGGGGATCATGCTGAACTTAACAGTATTTGGCTTCTTAGATGATATATAACTTGCTGTACTAACTATTGGAATTTGGAACAGTGGTCTGAATCCTCTATGTAGGAGACATTTTTCTTTTTACTGTTTTAATTGGTTTCTTGCTCAGGTGACAGGGGTCTAATCCTAGCTATGGAGTGTGGACACAGACAGGGGGAGAAGAATATGACACGAAATAGATACGATGTTATGCCGTAATTGCAAAAAATAGGACACAACATGCCATAGATATATTTTCATAAAGTTTTTGATATAAATTTATAATTTTCTGCAATTCTCTAGTAAAGACATCATAGGGTGAAATATTACATCATAAAAGAAATTTCATGAAGATAAAAATAACTAAACATGATTAATAAAAAAAACATTATCACACAAGCATTTATCCTTGTCTTTGCTGTTTCTTTTAGCGCTGGAGCCCAAATTTGTAATAAAAAAACCCTGATATAAACTGGTTAAATAATTGCCCTTATTTACAAAATTTTAAACCTATCATCCTTTTGTTTGCAAAAATTTCCAATTATAGGGAGTTTTCTACAAATTTCTCTTTGTTGGATTGCAAAACATCAAGCTTTTTTTTTATTATTCCTACAATGCATATACTGGCACTGGGCCTCTTTTAGGATGGATAAAGTGAAAGAAGAAAGAAGGGTTACATATGCATGCGCCGGCTTTGGATTATACATTGTTTGAAGTCTGCTGCTCGTCCAATACATGTTTGAAAGCTGATATTCTTGCAATCACTTTTTAATGCAGCATATATAATAATATCTCTGTTTTTTGCCTCTTTATCATGCTCCTTTATGTTGTTGACTCATTTTTACTGTCGTATTGACTTCTTAATGATAACAAGGTAGAAAAATTATGTCAGGAGCTAGTGATCCATTTTTGAAACTAAAGTGCAAGTCAAGTGAACAAAATAAAACATTTGAGGATCCAATATATATTATATTTAGATTCTAGTAGTTGCAAATCATCTGTTTTGTCAGACAATGAAACCAAATCCATTATTTGTTACATGATCAAATTACGTGGTCATAAAATTTATTCTTTTGGATTAAATGGCTTTCATATTTGCCTTGCACTGCTGACCCACTTTTGTTTCAGGAGATCCTGATTTAATTTTCTCCTAAAAAAAGCCACGCAATTGGAATATATCTGATATCCATTGCGAGCCGACCTGTTTACCTAATCACTTCTTTTTATAAGCTTAGTCTGAAATTTTCCTTACTCTAAGATAATGATATATCACAGAAACTGGAGAAGATGGAAAGAATGGAGACAGAGAAGTCAAAGCCGAGATCGGCATAGGGTGACTGGTGTTGAGAGCACCACTCCTGATGAATCAGGAAATGTATCAGATGAAGGTGATGTCCCAGAAGGGCAACTATGTGTAGTTTGTTTAATGAGACGGAAGAGATCTGCCTTTGTCCCCTGTGGGCATCTTGTTTGCTGTGTCCAGTGTGCCATATTTGTGCAGCACAATGTCTCACCTAAATGCCCTGTATGTAGGCAAGCCATCTATTCTTCCATCAGGATATATGATTCATGAGGATTTCAAACTGCTTAATTATTCTTGCCACAAAAGGTTTGTTTCTATCTTAAAATCAACAAAAGAGGGTGTTGAATTTCAACTTTTATTATTATTTTATTGATCCTTAAAATTTTCCTGTTAGCTACTTTTTTATCAAACCATGAAATTAAGTCTGAGTATCTCTTCTCATGTTTTTTTTTTATTTTCACATTATTCAAATCTGAGTGTTCTGTAATTTTTAGTTAATTTTTTTTCTCTAATATAACCATCGTCAGTCATCATTTTTTCTTTTCTTCCTATTCCCCTCTTCCCAGTGATAACCCCATATGTGGATATTGTAACTAGCACAGCATTAACACCGATGTTATAAACGTCCTTCGCATAATTTAAACAAGTATTTGTTGAACGAGAAAATTGAGAAAATATTTTGCAAGATTAAGGCCTAGACTAGTGCATAGGTAATTTTAGTGGGAATTATTTGATTAGTCTATATTCTTGTAAGATTAGGTAAACTTCAATGTGATAATTTTAAGTATTTTCGTTCTTCTATTTGGAAGAATAATTATGTTTATGAGGATATAATTTTTAGAATTAAGATAGATTGGTTAAACAGAGGAAATGATTTAGGGATACTCGGGATAAGGGAAAACCAAGGTTCTTAAGGTAAAATTTACACGAAAAGAAATTTCTGTCGCACTATATGATTAAGTGTTGGTCAATGATCAAAAAAATTGCCTGCCTAGTTAATGTGGTATAGACGAATGTTAAAATGAGCATGCAAGGACGACAATATTAAAATGAATGTGTGATAACTAGGAATGATAGGTTGAGATATGACTCTTCTATAGAGATGCTTGGAGTAGATAACATTGAACATAATATTGTGGAAAATAGAGTTTGGTAGATTGGGCATATAGAATGAAAGGTAGAAGATGCAATAATACGATAAGTAGAAAAAAATTAATGTTGTAGGATTGCAAGAATAATGGGTAGACCAAATGCTACATGTCTAAAAGTTGTGTTACTCTGCATAAAGTAAATTCAGCATTTCATGTATTAGCAGGCATGATTGTGGCATGAGTACGCATAAAACCATCGGAAATAATACAGATAAGGGTAATGATGATGATGAAAATAATCCCGTTATTATTAGAAGACGGGTAATAATGATGATGACAAATGTACACGCGATAATCAACAGGTAAAGCTAAGAGAAACGGTCGCAGTCGCCTTCTCAGATTGCTGTCTTGGGTTTCATAATTTGATTACCATCGTTTCTTACGCCTATTATGTCATTGCATCATGTTTATTTTGAAATGTATGCACTTTTGATACAGGTACAAGATAGGAGCTGCAATATTGTGTATATAAATCGTCTTGGAATTGTTTGGGAAGACCTTGTAATGACCTGGGCTATGCCAAATACCTAATTAGGGGTTGATGCATCCAATTTTTCTTGCTGCCCTACGTGGTTTGAACACCTAGGATAATTTTCAAATTCCTCTGAAACTCTTAGAAAGATGAGTTGTTGCATGTAAATCATTTTTCTATTTCTTTTTCTAACATATTGCTGATCTCTTTTACTGGTGTCAACAAAGGTTTTCTGATGCTACCGGGTTTATTCCATTTATCAGTGTACTGACCATTAATGTGATGCTTTGATTTGGTTGCTTTTTTTGGCTTTTTATTTACGTCTTGTTTTTTATTAATAGCTGAAAAAAATTAAACTGTAACTTAAATGTTTATATATGATGGTTGATTAGGAAACTTAAAGCTGTCTAATTGAAAAGACCTAATCATCAATTCTGCATAAATGCTTTTTAGTTGATTTAATTGAGTTGGGTTTTGATTCTTTGAACAATTATAACTAAAAAATTCTAAGGTTAGATATATCAAATGTGTGTATATTGGTGCATTTGATGGTTAAGGATGGTAATGACTAGCATACTTTGCCATGAAAGCTGTCATTTTACACTTTTTAAGCTATCTCTGTGTGCGCGTGCACGCGCTGGGGCGGGCGGGTGGCCGGGCGGATGTAAATTTTAGAATAATTGCATTCATCTCTATCCATGTTTTAAAAACAGATTTCTGAAGTAAATTTTAGAATAATGTAAATTTTAGAATAATTGCATTCATCTCTATCCATATTTTAGTAAAATCAGAAGCAAAACAGATTTCTGAAGTAAATTTTTGAATAAGTTTTTTGCCAGAAAAGCAGATGAAGTAGATAGAGGAGAGGCAAGTGCAAGAACATTATTGAAAAAATGCCTTCAGAATGTCACCACGCCCAACCACATTATTGCTTACCATTCCTCCTTTTTTTCTTAACTTTAATGATATTAAATATAGGCTTAATCTAATTAATGCTATTTTTCTCTGGAGAATGCAGGAGCTTAATGATTTGTTTGTAACTCTGAGGTAATTAGCTAAATCAACACATCCTTGCCAGATACTCTATCCACTACCCTTATGAATATCATTTGGAGCCATGATGCTTAGCTTCATTACATTCTACCCATAAAAACCACTTAATAATAATGATAGGGGTAAGAATTTTATGTGACATTTTGTAGCACAATTGAAAATATGAACTGATGAAAGTAATACCTCAGCTATTGGTGTATTTATTAAAAAAAATTGCTACTTAAAAGACATCTAATTTCATTACCAAGCTGTCATTGCGATAGTTCTGTTAAATAATTCTTGAGATAGTTTACGGTTCGTCCATAGCATCCCGTAGCTTAAGATGCCCATCCAGTACTCTCTAGAACATGTTCGAAGCATGAAGCTAGGGTTGGCGGTGGTTTAGCCTTATCCAGGAGAACCCGCCCTAAGAGGGGATCATTCAGGACACGAGACATACTCGATATCCATTCTGGTGTTTAGAAGTCACCACACGTTCGTTCGGAGACGTCTGTGACCAAGAGCAGTCATGGAGTCCCCCTATGCACGTTGTGGAAAAGTTAGGGTTTGGGATGCCCTTCCTGCGCCGCGACTTATAGGGTGATTGTTGGTGGTGATTTCCCTGGTGAATGACCAAACAAAATACTCAATTTTGAAGTTATGAAATTACATTTTACTCATATGGAGTCTCTCGTAGCTTACCGATCAAGAAAATCCTCCATCGAGAGCTCCCAATATAAATCAGGGTTTCGGGCTAGACTCGACCCTGGGCTTCTAAGCACCCAAAATGCTTTTCAGAACATTTAAAACTGAGCCCCTAGAAGTTTGTCACACTTTCCGGTGTTTAGGCGCCAGTTTCCGACACTTAGGCGTCAGTTTCCGATGCCTAGGCGCCCAAAACAACTAAAAACAGTCATTTTCCCGGCCTCAGTAAAGTAGGCGACACTTGAGTGGCACTTAGGCGCTATACCTAGTGCCATGGTGCCAGACTGGGCGCTTAAGTGCCAGGGTCACGGCGCCTAGCCACCGGGCCATTTCTAGGCAGCGATTTTTTT
>NW_018164778.1:23615-24965 GCF_001263595.1 Phalaenopsis equestris | reverse complement strand
AGTCTACGTAGGTATTCTTTCGCGGATATCGGTTTAAGGTGCTTTCTCCCGATCTTGTTTGGACGGACACTCTTAACCTATCCTTGCGAGGTTTACCGCACGTAGGCTCTCCACGTTTTGTGTTTTCTCTTGTTTGTCATTTTGTCGTATGCCCCTTTTTATTCGATTCCTCTGCTTTTTGAATCACATATATTATTCAGAATGGAGATTTATTTGAATATGGGAAGTATAACGATCGACAAGCTGGCGACTCTTTCTAAAATAAAAGAGAGAAAAACGAACGAAAACACTTCATCTTCCTCCATCACTTTTCTTGAGTGTATGAGGAGATATACTTGAGGAAGAGCTTGGTTAGCAAGGGAGCACTTCATCTTAGCTCGGAGAAGGATTGTCGGAACTTCACCGGAGCTCGGAACTTCTCCAGAATCTCACCATACTCTCCTTCTAAAGGAGAACTTATTCGTTCATTTGAGAAGGAGTGGAGCGGACCTCGCAAGAGCTTCTTCGGAACGTCTCCATCTCTCCTACCACCGGGAGAGCTTCATCCTACGAGAAGAAATGCGACATCAAACTCCACATTGATGAGATTCTCTAAAATCCTTTGCCTTTTCTTTTTTAATTAGCCCTAAGATAAGATTTGGCTAGTTGTTGTGGGTTCGGTTGCCAACATGAGGCAAATTGGTTGGCCGACACTAGTCGGCACGACCACATCCATTTGGATTTACCGTTGATTTTCTAGTGGAAGCCCTAGATTAGGAAGCTTTAATTGGATACATTCCTAGCGAATTCGAGAGTTTCCCTTGTGAGCCTTAGATTTACACCTAAGCGGGTTGGAATCCCAATTTCTACTTGCCTTGGCATTTCTAGCCCTCCTTAGAGGGATTGGGATATTTGGATTTTTGTGAAGTGAGATAAGCTTGTAGCTAGCTCGCTTTGCAAAATTATGAGGAGTTGTGGAATGAGAAAGCTTTGTAGCTAGTTCATTCCACAACATTGTGGAGGCTTTCCTCTTGGAAATCCGAAAGTGAAGCTCCCCACACGTCTTGTCAAAGCAAGAGGCGGATATGCTGCATATCATTGTGCTAAACTTTATATACCTATGTGAAGTTGTTAGGACGAGTTCGAGGTGCTGTCCAATGTTTTGGGTTGCATTGCATATGATTGTTCATTTGTTGCATTTTTGCATGTGGATCTTATCGTATATCGTATGCGTGATCGCGTGAGCATTTCAATTCGATCGGTTGCCTCAACACATCGACCGATCACTTTAGGTTTGATCGGTCGTCCCGACCTGATCGACCTATTTTTTAGGCTCAATGGACGATCCGGACATGAACGCCTGATCTTTTG
>NW_018164778.1:15011-17184 GCF_001263595.1 Phalaenopsis equestris | reverse complement strand
GTTTTGATCAATTTTGGGTATTTTGGCAAAATTTGGGAATTTTAGCCAAATTTGGGTCCCCAGGGTAGTTAGGTAATTTGGAGGTGCCTAGGAGCAAAATACCAAGTTAGGCATTTCAAATAGGATTGGATAAATATCCATTCTAAATGAACCATGGATCAATGAAATCCCCATTTTGGGTCCTTAATGGATTGGTTTTAGCTAAAATATTGTGAGGATATTATGTATCCTAACTCCAAACCAACACCCAGGGTCAATCCTAAGGCCAAATAATCCTATAGGAACTCCTCTTGAATCCTCTCACAATGATCTTACCTATTAAATGCTAGAAGTTAAGATCAATATGTGAAACTTCAAGTTGAGTAAAGAGAAAGGCTTTGAATTTCTAATGGTGGGGTACCTCTTCTAATTTTCTAAGACTAATCAATAGGAAAGTCCTATGGCTAGACCTAGGCTACTAAAGAAGTGTTCTAGACCTCAACCAAAAGTGAGGTCAACAACCACACCAGTTTGATCGCCTGCTTTGGGTTCGATCGGCCATCCCAATCTGATTGACTTATTTTTCGGGTTTGATCGGCCGCCCCAACCCAATTATCAGTTTCTTTGGGTGCGATTGACCATCCTAGCCCGATCACCTGGTCCTTTGGGTACGATCGACTGCCCCGTGTCGATCACCTGCTTTTGGTGCGATCGGTTGTCCCAGGTCGATCATCCGATCCTTTAGGTTTGATCGACTGCTATGGGTCGATCGCCCACTTTGGTTCGATAGACCGTATTATTTGATCACCTGCTTTGGGTCTGATCGGTAGTTCCAGACCGATCGCCCATTCTTTTGTGTCCGATCGATCATCCCATATTGATCAACCCATCCTTTTGGTTTGACTGACCTCCACGGTCTGATCGACTAATCACTGCCATGTTTGTATTCTTTCTTGCATGTTGCATGTTTTCTTTGTATGTGTATGAAAAATCTTTTTGACTGAATTTCTATGATTTATTTGATTACATGTAAAATATTTTTGTCTTGCATGTGGCATGTTTGGATATCTCTTGGAGCATCCATGCTTGTCTTGTCTCTTTGAGCACCCACACTTGTAAGTGCCTTCCCCACATATGATGGTATAAGTACTGGGACGAACACTTACACACTTTGGAGGAGTTGGCTCACATGTCTGGCCACATGAGTCATTCCCCATGAAGGCTTATGTGGTATTTCACATCGCATTGAATAAGAGTTATGCTTCACATCAGCTGAACTCATGTGAGGCACGATGTGAGTCCACCTTAGTATGTGATTATTGACCACGACTTTATATATGCTTAAAAATATAAGTATTTAATACTGCTGCTAAAAGGATTAATTTCTCAGCAACTGTATTAAAACTTAATAACAGTTATATATTCGATAAATATGGACGTAATAAATATTCAATAATTGTAAAGTCACACTTATCAACGCAAGTATACGTATCGCTCAAGTAATATATGGCTCTAATGGAGTCCTAGATATCGTTCCCACATAGTAAGATTAGAACTACGAACTAAGATTTTAGAAAAGCAATACTTTAATCACAACAACGAAGTTCAATTTTCTTATCTTTCACTAATAAACAATTGAAATAAATATGCAATTTTATTAACTATTAAATAACTAAGTATACTAATGAAGGTTCGAATGTGATATTCAATATATAAGAAAATATCATTCTCTTTGTCAAGAAATTATAGTGAATGGATAAAGTGAATCAGTTCAAATTGTGTTGTGTTGAATAAGAGCATACATATTCTTTACTGTTTGGTCCAGGCATAAAGAACATTGACTAATCCTACGCTTGTTTACTGAATCTGCGGCTAGGCTGGGAGGATACCGACTCTCACTTCGGAGCTCCCACGTTCCCCTCTCCTAAGGGCTAACATGTACACTTCAGCATCCAAACGATAAGACCGAATTGAGGATTTTAGTCTGTCACTCTAAAATCTCCAATTCTACGTCTTGATAATTTTATTTCCCTATTAATTTGCACCCAACTTCCAAGGGCTTTGACCTCCCTGAATCTTGGATGTAATCTCCACTTTAGTTATAAAACTCAACATATTTTAACAAATCAATTGACCAGATTGAAAGTAAATTAAGATCGAAGTGAAAAGATCATCACAACTTTTTTAACATTTT
>NW_018164778.1:14475-14962 GCF_001263595.1 Phalaenopsis equestris | reverse complement strand
AGACAAGGAGAAAGACAGAGAAAACTACTCGGATCTCATGGGGAAAACAAAACAAAACTCAGAATTCATATATAAAATCAAAGTCATATAAACTACAACAATAAACAAACTTATCTCTAATTTATCTCCAAGAAAACTCCTCGAAGTTCCTCTGAATCTCTTCCTTTCTTTACAACACATAGAATTCTTCTTCGAAGCGGCAAGAATGAAGAAATATCTCACTTTCCCTTCACTCTTACAATCTCTCGAAGAATTCCTCACAATTTAGACTCTCTACACTTGTTTCACACTTCAATTTTGAGTCTCTCCTCCCTTCAGGACCTTTCTAACATCCAAGACCCTCCAATTTTCGACCAAAATCTTCTTTTAAAGCTGTGGATGAGCTTTCCCAAGAGTTGCCTAAGCATCCCTTCAAAATTTGTCCTCATCCAAAGCCCGGTTGGACATAACCGCTGAGCTCGCCGTCGGCCGCCTCGAGGGCGCCGTC
>NW_018164778.1:919-14454 GCF_001263595.1 Phalaenopsis equestris | reverse complement strand
TCGGGAAAATCTCGCCGTCGGCGGGGTCGATGGCGTCGTCGACGCCCTAGTTCAATTCTTCACATTTTGGTCATTTTGGCTCCAAATTCACTTCTTTTTGCATCTTTTTGCTCCAATGACCCTAATTCATCATTCCTGCAACAAAATATCAAAAATACATTTCTTTAAAGTGCAATATCATCAAAAATAGTATAAAATAGGTATGAAAATATCAACATATTTTCCTTTGGTTAATTCTCACTCATATGAATCATATGACTTAGTATGTTTGACACTTTACATCTTTTCATGCTTGCCATTTTAGTGTCATTCACATGTTGTATGCTTGACATTTCTCATATGCTTACTAAATTTCAGTATGTTGGACTTGTCTCATATGTTTGTTGTATGTTTTACATGTTTGCATGTGTGCTCGGTGAATGCTTTTTGGGTATGGTGTAAATCCTCTTTATAGGTATCCTTTTACTCGATGCAAACTCACTCGTAGCCAGTGCTTGCTTGTCGAGTGGTGCTCCGGGTCTCTCGGGCAGGTGTAATTCCTTTCTATAGGCGGCTTGTTTTATTGGTACATTCCATTCGTTTGTTTCATGTTGTATGTAGCATCCTTGCATTCATTTGCGTGATGTGTGCTTCACCTTTTGGCTCTCATTGTGATTGCTTCATGCTTCAGTCGAACAATCACAATGTGAGCTTTTTTCATGTTTGTATGCTTGCCCATTCACCTTGATGGCTTGTCCTATTTGTTAGGAGAGTGACCCGTTTGTTGGTCATGATACTCAAATGAGCATTCCCTATGAGGATATCTCGATGAGCATTGTGAATTTCTGTATCAAGAGCAATAACCCGTATGACTGTGCTAAAGATCCAAGAAATATAAGGTATGTCACAAGCTTCACTGACCCACATCTTATGGTCCACTATTTTAAGTATAAATTAAAAGTATATTTTTGCTACTATAAGTATTATTCACCTTACTTTAAAATTTATATATGTTAGGACATATATAAGGCCACCTCTTTTAAAATGTCAACCTTTTTCTTGTGACGTGTTTTAAATCCTTTAGATTTTTAGAACAGAGTCGATGTGGCAACCCCATCAAAGTTATATGGTAACTGGAGACTTTACCCCACACATGTATTATAAAAAAGGGGGAGTATATAATGATTTATGTGCTAACTTTTGTTTGTAGGCGCTGCTTAGCTTCACCACCATGCATGACTCAAACATGTTGCATGTGGATAGTTTTTTGTGCTAACATATTCTTATGCTAGTCAAGTTCTTTTTTTTCCATGTACTTTTTAGACTCATTAGGAGATTCTTGTAGTGAAAATAAGATTTCAGCATGGATTCTGAGGTGTTTTGGCGCAGGAGCCACATGGCAGGGGACCAGGAGCAACAACTCGTGTGTCATATCGTAATTTTGTATTTGATATTGATGTATATAATTAGGACCATAAATTTATATGTAGAGTACGACACTCTTTTTTTCTGGGATATGTCGCTGACTCAGCGGCGTCAGCCTTTCTTATTATTTTAGCCAGCTCGTTTTATTGCCTTTGTCAGATGCTTGGGTGCTTGGTTGTTTCGCCCGTTTTCATGCGTGGTATGTTTGGGAATCTGAAGATATAATTTAGGCAATTTAGAATTTAAAATTCTTAATTTGCTACAAAATCTTATTAAAATATTCAGGATAATGAAAATTTTAGGATTAAAATATTAAGGACCTTAAAATCCACACTTTTACTTTCTTGTGTGGCCTTCAGGCTGAATTTTAAATGACCTGCTTGTATGGCTTTCACCCAAGTCATATGATAGAGCCTCTACGCTTAGGACTGGTAAATAATTGCATTCATATTTGCATGTCTTAAGAAAAAACCCCTGAGCTTCTCCAACCCAATTGTCTCATCATAAGTTTCTACTTAGGTGGTTGTCTAGTGCGTTTAGAGTGTCAAAAGGCTCCCAACCCAGATGAGTGTAAGTCCTTTTATTGGGAGCATTTTTAGCTTTGTAGCTAAACCTCCCTTTCCCTTCTTTTACTGAGTATAAGTCTCACCTCTTGGAGCTCCACCTGTAGTCATAGGATAGAGTTTCGTTTCTTTGACCTTAGGGCTACCTAGCTCCCCGTAGACGACACAATTCATAGATTGCTGACTGAAAATCTTTGAATGTGTTGGTTAAACTACCTTCATGATTAGACAGACTTAGGGTCCTAATAGCTTAGGATGAAGGGTCCATGGTATCCTGACCCAACTACCTTTACCTTTTAGGATTACTCTACCCTTTCTCTTGTTGAGCCCCTTTGAGCCATATCCCTCCTTTGGATTCGTTGATATCCTCCCGACGACTCGATTACTGATGATCTGCTACTCATTTGGGATATAATGATTCACCATCTGCTCTTATGGTCCGATGAGCTCTGATATAAAGGGAAATCCTCATCGAGATGATTTTGGTTATTTTGTAGGTTCTGATGCTGACAAGTCACTATCCATGAGACTCACTCTTTGCTCTGTGGCTTAGCGAGATCTTTGAAAGCATCAAGACGTTTCAATATGAAATCACCTTTGATGGCCTATTCTCCAGGTTTATGATAATATAAGTGAAACTCCTTTTATCGAGAGTTTTCCTGAGTATCCCAAAGGATGTAATTAACCAAAGAGATATGTTCCTCTGGAAGACTCTTTACCCCAAAACAAAAATATTCTTTTTGGTTCTCTGGTTATGGGTGACTTATGTAGGGATTCTCTTTTTGAATGTTGTGTTTCGAGGTACTTCGATCCGATCTTGTTCAAATATATAATCTCTTTGTTTCTTTTTATTTGTTTGTCTATTTATTGTCATACATCAATCTTTTCGATTCCTCTCATCTTCAAATAATTTATATGATTCAAGAGGGAGATTTATTCTAATAAGGAAATTATACAACGACATATAAATCAACAAGCTAGTGACTTTGGGTTTTTAAAAAGTACCGAGAAAACAAATATATGTGCAAATATTATTTGCATTTTATGATTTCAGACCATATACTTTCTTTTTTCTAAAATTTCACCATAGTTTAATCAATGTGATGCTAATAAAATTAGTGATTCGCTTGAACCATCTTCAAATTCATTGACCTTATAATAATTATTATCTCTTAAAACATTATAAGAACAAGTATTTGTGGGATCTGCTCTATTTCTTAAATTGTTTTGTTAAGTCTCACTTTTATTTATATTAAGTTTTTATGTAGTTACAGATATTGGTTCTCCATTGTTAACTAAAGTCACCCTGCTAATGCTTCTTTAGCTAGTTCTCACAAGCTCCTTCTATTGATCTCCATACATCTCTTTTACTTTATGGCATAAAATTTTGCTCACTGTACTTTTGAGCATATTGAATATTGATTTATTTGTTACTCTGAAATCTTAATTTGTGCAAAAGAAAAGAGAAGATATTATAAAGATTACAAGTGAGAGTAGAGGAAAAATCAATTATATGCTCAATAGTACACCATGCTACATAAATGCTTAAAATGAGATCATTTGGTTACTCACTCTAACATATAAGAGGTATTTAGCATAAGAAATCTGACCTATTTTAGTTGGTTAGTTAGGAAAAAAGTTTTAGTTTCTCTGGTTCAAGTCATTAATTAGTTGTTGGGGTTGGGTATTATAGTGTGTGTGTGTGTGTGTGTGTGTGTGTGTGTGTGTGTGTGTGGGTGTGTGTGTGTGTGGGTGTGTGGGTGTGTGGGTGGGTGGGTGTGGGTGTGTGTGTGGGTGTGTGTGGGTGGGGGTGTGTGTGGGTGGGTGGGTGCGTGCGTGCGTGCGCGCGCGCGCGCGCGTTCGTGTGTGTGTGTCTTTGTTGAGTAGTATTTTTAAAAAATTTAATTGTCTACAAGGCCAGAAAGATTTATAATCAATTAAAAGTATTAATTAATAAAATAGAATAAAAATTATTAAAGTAGACTCAAATGATGTTTTAATATAAACAATAATTTTTAAATCTTGCCCCAATCCTTAACATCTTATGGCTACGTGATTAGGGTTGTCAAACCGACTCTTTGTTCGTGAACAGCTCGTGTTTGGCTCGCTAAGAAAACGAGCCAAACACGAACACACTTTTTGAGCTCGAAATATAAACGAGCCGAACAAGAGCTGAGCTTGGGCTTGCTCGTGTTCGGCTCGTTTACACCCGTACCACAATCTTAGGGGGAAAGCCTACTTTGAACTCGATTGGTAAGTCTTCCTTGAAGATGATTGAAAATTTTACCTTAAGTTTAGCTTGACGAGCTTGTCTTAAATCTTTCTGATAAGTTAATCTTGAATTTGAATGGCAATTCCATTCTTAGAGTATTTAAGGCATAGATCTTTGATAATGATGGTGTAATGCCTATGAAAAAGTTTCTCTACAACCATTATGATGGCATGCATGTCTATTTGAAATGATACAAAAAATCTCTCAATGAAATTGTTATAATTGATTTTGGACCATAAGAAAAGACAACTAAGACTCATTGCATCCTATCTTTATGATTATGAAGACTAACAAAAATACACCATGATTTGCATTAATACAATTAACATCATTTAAATTCATGCTATAATTACCCAGCATTAAACTACCATCCATGTTTAAAATTGTTTGATAGTATCTCCAACTTTCTATAGATGACCCAAAATAAGATAATCTGCATTTAAAAGGATTCATGTCACTTGATTATAGCTTATGAATGAAAACTCATCTGAAAAATGAAATGAACACCATTGATTTATTAAGTGAATGTTGTAACTCATCAAATATGACTTTAATAGCCATCTACTTAGCAGCCTAGGATTTATGTACAATACATATAAATTTAACTTTAATATAGCTTATAATATCTCTCAATTTAAGATTATATTATTGGCTAAAGCTCACAATAATGAATTAACTATAACTAGAATTTATGAATTAACATATGAATTTTGAAATTCATTTAGATGTCTTATTACTATTATAGGATTTGTGCATCCAGGCTAAGCACCTAAACTTGATATTCTCTTCATCTCAGCAGACCACTTGAGACTCGATGCATTTAAGTGTCGCATATATGGTTGTTATAATTGGTGATGCTAACCAAAAATTATATTTATCAAGTTCTTATTAGAATAAAACATCATATATTATATGTTGTTCATAAGTGCACATCCATTTAATATTAGTTAGAGCTCCATCTTCCTAAGAAGAACATATCTTCAAGCAAAATCTTCTAAAATGAATTCTTCCTTGAATGATGTTACTTCAACAAATTGGCCACTGAAAAATGCAACTTTTTGCCACTCTAGCTCCATCCGATGGACACAAACATGAGTGCTAGTAGATGAGATATTATCTTTTATAATGGATCTATTATGGTTATGCCATTGTAATAGGCCATGCCATAAAAGAATGATATGGTTGTAGTCTATTATATATTTTTTTATGATAATTAGTATCAATTTCATTAGAATCACTATTCATCGTCTTGTATCATTCATCAATAGGAACCAAAATGACCTTCAATGTAAGTGCAAGCTCAACATCTCCTTTGATAGAGGCCATGTATGAATGGGTTGGTGGATCATTAACCTAAGTTTCATATGGATAAGTTTCGCAACCCAACCCTAGAGCTTGGATTATCAAGGCATGAACAAACAGTTGGAATGAGGAAAACTATCTACCAATATTATTTTATAATTAAAGATATTCCAAATCTCAAAAGATTCACCTTGTGCTTAAATTATTAACCAATCGGACAGTTAGAGGTCTCCACTTAATTTCATAGTGATATTGAGTGTATACCTTCCTACTTGGTGGTTTGAGGTGTCTTTTTGAGTAACCGTAGTTTACTTCATCATAGGGCACCTCCATAGTTTAAGTGGGAAAGGCTGTGTTGTTCGTTTTATAGGTCCTAATTTTTACCATTAACTACTACCTAGCAAATTAACCTAGGCTTTTAGACAGAGCAATTCAAGGGTTAATGTGATCCTGAGTTTTCTTTCTAGGTTGGCTTACTAAGTGTTTACACAGTTGATCTGTCAAATGATGATTTTCATTATTTAAGTTGTTGAATTCTATATTTATTTTTGGGGTTTGATGTATAATTCATAATTTGGTTCAACTCCTAGATTTGCCCGTCTACACAAAATAAGGGTTATTTTGTGTTCAAATTTTTGCATTTTTTTAATTGGTTTACTAGTTTTGGTTTAAAGTTTGGTCATTAAATTTTATATGAGGATTATAGGATTATGTGATTTTATATGAGAATTTATGAACAATAGATTGGAAGCCTAAAGAGTCATCTTGTGAATTGCTTGAAAAGTTGTGAATTTTAGTAATTAAAACTGTGTAAGCTTCTATAATTTGGAGAGGGGGTTATTTAGATGGTTTGAAAAGGCAATTTTGAAAATATGAAGTTTTGATTCAAATTTTGAATGTTTTTTAAGAGTTGAAGTATTTAAAATATTCCAAATGCCTAAGGTTTAAGAGTTTCAAACTTATTTTAGAATTTTAAAATATTTTCTATGTTCAAAATTTTTTTTTTCTTTTTTAAAGTTGAAAATTTAAGTATTTCAAATGGTTTTAAAGTGCTTCGAAAATTGAAAATTTAAATTTATTTCAAATAGTTTTAAAGTGTTTTAAAATTATTGTTCTTTACAAAAAAAGAATGTTTTAAAATAGTTTAAAATTAAGAATTTTGAATTATTTTAAAGTATTTTTAGATTAAGATTTTGAATTGTTTTAAAATGTTAAATTGTCTTTAATTATTATAGGTTCTAAATTATTCTCTTTTTTATTTTAAAAGGTTTTAAGTTATTTAAATTTTATGCTGTTTAAAAAGATTTAAGTAATTATTTATTTATATAAAATTTTAGAGGTTTAAAACTCTTTTGAATGTTAAAATGTTTGGAGGTTTTAAGTTATTATTTTTTTAATAGGTTTTAAAATTATTTTAGAATTTCATTGAATAAATGTTTTAAGTAATTTTTAGAAGGTTTTAAAATTGTTTTGTATTTTAAAATGTTTAAGGGTTTTATTTTTTTTAAATGGGTTTAAAATTGATTAGAAGTTTTAAGCTATTTTAATAGGTTTTAAAATTATTAAAGGTTTTAAATTATTTTTAAAATGTTTAAAATTATTTTTGATTTTTAAATGTTTAGAGGTTTTAGGTTATTTTTAGAAGGCTTTAAAATTATATGTTTTATGAATTTTTAAATGCTTAGATTATATAAGTTTGTGAATTAACATGTGCTCATCACCTAAAGTTGCAAGTGACAAATCCTAAACACTTAGGCTTGCAAATGATCATTCCTGAGCACAAAAATAAGCATGCTTGCAAATCACCCAAAAACTAAACACGAGAAATTCTCTTGTTTATTTACATAATTTGTGTATGGAAAAAAATACTTATCACATGGGGAAATCCTACACATTAAATTGAATTCACCTTCATATATTTATCACATGAAAGAAAGTACACATGGAGGATACTATACATGGAGTACGGTAAAATTGGAGTATGATATAAATGGAGAAATTATATAGAGTAAACTACACATGAAACCATGATAAACATGGGGTAAAATCACATGGGTAAACTTCACATAAAAAGATTGCAATGATGGGGTAAAATTACATGGGTAAAATTGCATATAAAATCATGACAAACATAGGAGAAAACTAACTGGGTAAAACTACACTTAAAATCATGGAAAACATGAGGGGAATACATGGGTAAAACTACACATAACATATTGTCAAAAGTGGGGGAAAATTACATGGGAAAAACTACATGGAGAAAATATCTCACATGCATAGAAAGATACAGGGATTACATGAAGTCTACTTCACTTTCACATGCTTTAAACATAAAGAAAACACATGTAGATAACTCAAGTTTCATACACTTTGAACATAAAGAAAACACATGTAGATACTCATGTTTGAAATGCTTTAAACTTAAAGAAAATACATGAATAGTGTCTCCTGACATGAGGACTTTCAGGTAGATCGATGTTATTATTCACCAAAACTTGGTGAGAAGTTGCCTTTTGATTTCTTAGGATGTTGATAGCTCTAGCCTAATCAGAGTGATTAATTTTGTGGACAACTTGATTTATAAAATACTTATATATATAATATAACCAAAAAATCTTTTATTGTGACACTATTGTTTTTGACTGCTAAGTAAAAATTTGACTTCATATGCTTGACAAATTAAGAATATTGGATATTATCTTATACAAATCCATTTGTTAATCACTTTGATCGAGCTAAGTGTTGCCTTCCTTTGATTGTTTGGTTGGTAGTTTCTACCTGGGTTTGGACGGGACAAAACACACAGATTGTTTATGGTTGCCAACAGATGTCCTTCGAGAATTATGAGTCTGAGCCTACCCCTAGCTTGAATTCTTATAACTATTTGTGATCTTCCATAAATATGCCACTTAATTTTTATACACACGTATACACATGTCTTTTGTGCTTGTTTAATTCTTTTAATGTTTGCATGCTCTATTTTTAATTCTAACACCTTTCAACAGTGGAATCGCAGGCGGCAGGTGCGTACTACCAGTTCATTTTTACTAGACTTTCTTATTATGCGTTACTGTATATATTTTGTTAATCTATTTACAATACCTATAAGGACCCCTATAATAGGAAACAATAGGGCATATGTTTATGAGGGACACTACATCATACGCTGAGACTCGACAATAATTACATGCTCACATATGAAGCATAAATTCTACATCCATCATGATAAGAAGTTCAAAACAAGTTGCAAGTAGACAGAGGACAATGTCAGATGATGATCAAAACTCAAACGAAGCGGGTCTACTTTAGCAAAACTTTATTTAGACTTAAATAATATAAATTCTTAGAACTTCAAGGTTGTTCATCTAGTATGACGTAAATCCTCACATTATCATTAGGATTTTGTACAACTGTGTTGTGCAACATAAGTTCTAACTCTTTTTTAGGACTCTGAGGTTATCGGTTCGGTATGACTTAAATCTTCCTATCTTTCTAGGCTATTTGCACGATTAGATGTTATGAAAGTGTAATACCTAAATTTTAAATAAAATGATAAAAGAAAAGTTTAAATAACTTCACTTCCAAGATGTCAAGTGATACACCAAAATAATACGTTGTTTTAAGCATATATTTTATGCTTATTTTTGGTGATATTGCACTTCAAAGAAGGGTATTTCATATTTTTGTTGCATGTATATCAATTTTAGGCATTTGGAGCAAACGTAACAAAAAGGACGAAATTTGGAGCCAAAACAGCAAATTTTAATATTTTGGCGCCTAAAGCTCCACTTTACAGAGAGCTGATGCCTAAAGTGCCATTTGACAAAGAGCTGACGCTTGGAGCGCCAAAACCCATAACAACTCGGTCATAAATAAGTTGGTGCCTGAAGCACCAGAACCAACACCTGAAGCGCCATAGATGGCTTTTTGTGTATTAAGGTGGTTCGGGACAAATTTTGCGTGAATTTCAAAAGGGACACTTATTCTAAAAGCCCAATAGAGTGATTCAATGCTTCTAGACACTTTGGAAGATTCTTTTATGAAGGGATATGTCTCTTGAATCAATAGACACATCTTTTGAATTCAAAAGGGTTGACTTTTGGATATAATTCAGGAGGGAAATTTGAATTCTTCTTTGAGGGAGGCAACCTCTAATAAAAGAGAGGAAAGTCTAGGGCTTGAGGAAGAGTTTTGAGAGAGTTAGGAAATGAGGAGTTAGGAGAGAGTTTTAGGAGAGAGTTTTGGAGAAGAGTTTTTAGTGGTGTCGTAGAGAAGAAGAAGGCAAGAGAGAGAAAAAAAAGGTCAATGGCTTGGAGATTTTCTTCAATGATTGTAAGAGGAGAGGGAAGGTGAGAGATTTCTTCTTCATTACACTTCTAAGAGAGAATTGAGAGTGCTTGTAAAGAGGGAAAGTGATTGAAGAGAACTTCTAGGGATTTGCTTGGGAAAGATTGTGAGATAAGTTGTATTCTTAGATTGTGTGATAAGTTGTATTCTTATATTTTTTTATTTTGTAAACTTGTTTTTATATATGAATTCCATGTTTTGTCATATCTTTATCCTTCTCATGAATTCTAAGTAGTCTTCTTTATCCTTCTCCCTACTTTGAGTTATGGTTTTGTGAAGAATTGATTATGTTTTCCACGATTTTAAATGTAAAAAATTGGTGATGATTTGAACTTTGATCTTCATTTAATTTTTAATTTGGCCAATTGAAATGTTAAAATGTGTTGAGAAACATATGTTCTGAAAGGGCTATGACTTCTACAATATGAGGAGAATCACATTTGATTCCACGGGAGAGGATGTCATCCATGGAGTTGAGTGCAAATAAATAGGGAAATATACTTTGCTGGATGCATAATTGGAGATTTTGATGTAATATATTAAAATCCTCAATTTAGTCCAGTTGATTGGAAACTAATGCGAGGCTGTTAGCTCTCAGGTAAAAGAGTAGTGAGAGATCTGGAGAGGCAGCAGATATTTTAATTTCTTCACAATCCATATACTCATTGTAAAGGTTAAATTTGAACTCTTCGTCACAAAAAATATTGTTTAATTTTTGTAAATTTTAGTTTTTAAAGTTTAACAATTATTTTAATTAACTTAGTCTTTTAACTGCATTTTATTTAACATTCACTCATTTACTTTAGATTTGAATTTAATACTTAACTTTTGTTGTTTAAATTATATTTTACATTATAATTTTAAGAATTTACTTATAAGCATTTTCAACTTCCTTGTGGGATCGATATATAGGATTCCATTAGAGCCCTTTATTACTTGAGCGATACGTATACTTGCACTGTTTTTAGGGGTATTGGTAGATTAAGAATTTTTAAAAGATAAAACTATTTTCACTAAAGTTATTTTTGTTGGGTTTAAATTGCATATTTACTATTGCATTTGCCATATGTATTTTGTAATATTGAAAAATATTTGCAAAAAAAAATACACTAAATCCACCCGCATCAAGTTTTTGACGCCGTTGTCGGGGAAGTAACGAAAGTTGTAGTAAATTATTTTATCTAAACTAAAAAAAGTGTTTGTATTTTAGTTTAAATATTTTCATATTTTAGTGTGTTTGCTTATTTTAAATTAATTATTGTATTTGTTTATGCGTAGTGTAAGATCTGAAGATTTAATACCTTATGATTCAGAGTTAGAAAGAATTATTAGAAAAATTTGAAAACAACAAAAAGAGAAATATCATTTTAGAAAAATGACTTGTAATTTAAGTAATTTTAGAAACGAAAAATGAACATCATCAGAGACCTTTAAGAGATCTCATGCTAATCCTACAGCGTGTGAAATTTATTTGAGTATACAAAACCCTGCTATAGCTGCCAATTCATTTGAGCATAACTCTTCTATTATCCAAATGATACAAAATAATCAGTTTGGAGGAACACCAACTGAAGATCCTAACTTACACCTTGCTAGTTTTCTAGAATTATGCTACTTTTAAATATGATTGAGTGTCGAATGATGCCGTCAGACTTAGACTTTTTACTTTTCATTAAGAGATAAAACTAAGATTTAATTAAACTCGTTAGCACATGGATCTATCAGAACTTAGGGAGACTTATCACAAAAAATTTTATCTAAATTATTCCCACCTTCAAAAACTGCTAAGCTTAGAAACAATATTACATCTTTTTGTCAGTTTGAAGGGGAATCAATTTATGAAGCCTGAGAAAGATTTAAAGAATTTCATTAGAAAGTCTCCACACCATGCATTGTCAGATTGATTAATAATTTAAACTTTTTATAATGGATTGGTTGGATCTCTTAGATCGATAATTGACGCATAATTGACGGGATCATTGATGTCAAAACCATTCGATGAAGCATATTCTTTAATTGAAGAGATGACTACTAATAATTTTCAATGACCCTCTGAAATGGTAAATACAAAAACAGTAGCTAATATTCATAATTCTGATGCAATATATATGTTAGCTGCCCAAATAGTTGTTATATCAAAGAAGATAGATCAGTATGAAATAAATTATTCTCAGACATCACCTGTGCTTGAGGAAAACTCATTCGAACAAAATAATAATTCTAATAATCCTTATGCCAATTATTATAATCATGGTTGGAAGAATCATCCAAATTTTAATTGGAGTAACAATAACTCTAATGCTATAAATCCACAGTGGGGAAACAACGTTGTGAACCCATTGGGAAACTCCAACAACCAAGAGAATCCAACTTATAAACCTTATTACCCTCCAAGTTTTAATAATTTGCAGAGCAAGGAGAAAAGTTGTCAATAGAAGAATTGATATGGCAAATGGGAAGCTAATTATAAAGTAAAGGAGCTGCAACTAGAAACATGGAAAATCAATTGGGATGTATTGCTACTGCACTTAGTAATAAACCTCTAGAAACATTGCCTGGTAGCGTTGAAGTAAATTCTAAAGATCAGAATAAAGAGCATTTTAAGGCTATTCAACTGAGAAGTGGAAAAGAATTGAAAACCATAGTTAAAAAAGAAGTGGAAGTGGAAGTTAAAGTTGAAAATGAAAAATCTGGTGAAGATCCTCATTTTGAGTGAGAATGTCCTATTAAACCAATGAAAATCATTGTAGAAAGACCACCGCTTCTATTTCCTCAAAGAATGATTCTATTTCCTCAAAGAATGTAGCAGAAGTATAGAGATAATCAATTTTTGAAATTTTTGAGGAAATTGACGATAAAAATTCCCTATATGAATTTCATGAAGGATATACTTACTAAGAAAAGGAAGTTTGTAGATAATGAGATTGCTGCGCTCAGTGAAGAGTGTAGCGCTATAATTCAGAGAAGTGACCAAAGGAAAATATGTTGAGATTTTCATACCTCTTTTATACTGTTTTTGATGATATTGCACTTTAAGGAAATATATTTTTGATGTTTTGTTCCAGGAATGATAAATTAGGGTCAATGGAGCAAAAAGATGCAAAAAGGAGCGAATTTGGAGCGAAAAGGACCAAAATGTAGAGAATTGCACTAGGGCGCCGACAACGCCATCGAGGCCGCCGACGGCGAGCTTTTCCCGAGGCTACAGGACAAACTCCAGAAGGGTGCCGACGGCGCCATCGAGGGACGGCGCCAGCGGGGCCGCCGACGGCGGGATCGACGGTTATGTGACATGTACAATGGATAAGGCCGGATTTTGGAGGGGTGCTTAAGCAACTCTTGAAAAAACTCATCCTCATCTTTAAAGAGAACATTTTGACCGAAAATAAAGAAAATTTAAGCGACTTTTGGAGGCTTGGAAGCTATAGAAAGGTTCCAATTGTGTGTAAATATTGTGAGAAATTCTTCAAGAGATTGTAAGAGTGGAGGGAAAGTGAGAGATTTCTTCCTCCTTGCTGCTTCAAAGAGGAATTCTGTGTGTTGTAAAGAAAGGAAGAGATTCAAAGGAACTTCGAGGAGTATTCTTGGGGAGAAATTTAGAGATAAGTTATTTACTTGTTATAGTTTGTATGGCTTTGATTTTATAT
>NW_018164778.1:0-601 GCF_001263595.1 Phalaenopsis equestris | reverse complement strand
CGATATCCTCCCAGCCTAGCCACAAAATCAGTAACCAAGCATAGGATTAGTTAATGTTCTTTATGCCTGGACCAAAGGGGAAAGAATAGGTATGCTCCTATTTGACACAATATAAATTAAACTAATTCATTTTATCCATTCACTATAATTTCTTGGCAAGGTGAATGATGTTTTCTTATATATTGAATATCACAATTAAACGTTATTTTCTATAATTAGTTATTATCCTAATTATATATTTATTTCAATTGCCTATTAATGACAGATAAACAATTTGAACGTTGTTGTAGTTGAAGTATTACCTTTTTATTAAATCTTAGTCCGTAGTATTCTATTTCTCTCTGTGGGATCGATATCTAGGACTCCATTAGAGCCCTATATTACTTGAGCGATACGTATACTTGCGTTGACAAGTTCGACTTTAACATTATTGAATATTATATCTATACATCTTTATTGAATCAAACATATATATATAAAATCGTAGTCAAGTTTTTGACATCGTGCTAGAATTTAAATCTTCTAGTAGCGTCATCAAATTCTTGTAATTATTGATACACAAAAATTCGGTCAAGTTTTTGGCACCGTTGCCGGGGAGAAT
>NW_018164777.1:179664-180378 GCF_001263595.1 Phalaenopsis equestris | reverse complement strand
AATAATAATAATAATAATAATAATAATAAACGACTTGGGGGGGGGGGTTCTACTTTTAGTCCCCATCCAATTGTCCACCTCTTTTGCCCCCTCCACATTCCCTTATTTTAATTCTACCTGCTGGCCTATAGTAGATACATGCAAAGTAAGAAAAGGGAAGAATGATTCTAAAAGGCTAAGGGAAATAAGATAAAAAGCAACGTAAGAACACCTGAATAATAGTAAAAAGATGAATAAAACTGAGAGACCAACAAACATTACATCAGAAAATATGATGATATGAAGAAAAAGAGGACATGATAATAAGAAAATGGATGAAAAATCTATAATTACTCTCATGAATTTCCAACCCCAGCCACCACTACACCTGCACAAATGCACCAGAGCACCACGCAACCAAATGAAAAAAAATGTAAGCGAAGTTTCTGTAACTAGGAACTTTAGCAAGGGAAATGATGGTGATGCCTTTTTCAAGGCGAGTTGTTGGAAGATGAGGGCGAAGCCATATGAGCTACTGCACATTATCAAACAATGGTTAAGTCGGTAATCGTACCATGGTCATACATATGTTTCCTCATAAACCATACCTTCCAACTTTTCCTTAAATGCCAACTTAACATTTGTACAAGGCTAGTATAGGTGATGTGAATCTATTAGGCGCAAGACTAAAAGAGCAATTGAATCATTTTTTAGTTATTATTGTGGGATATAAAA
>NW_018164777.1:176836-179564 GCF_001263595.1 Phalaenopsis equestris | reverse complement strand
ATCCGCCGTGGAAGCTAGGGCACGGGTGAGGAGTGGGACAAGCGCTTCACCTGTTCAAACCCGTGAATGGGTCGAACATATGGTGAAGGGTGCGGGTGATAGCCTAAATAGGGTTAGGTTTTAATATAATTATAATTTAGGGGTAAAGAATTATAAAAAAACATTTAATATTTTGGAAAAATAAAAATTGAATTTGTGTTTTATTCGTGTGTCTTAACATATCGAATATGTATGTCACTTCTAGATATTTTCAACATTCCGAACGCGCTAGCGTGGTCTTTTTGCTGTCTGAGGTCAATTTGATGAATTCATGAATTTGTGTGTCAATTTTCTCGTGTCGAAAGTATGACAATATGAGTGTCCTTTCCTACCAAAATTGGTGTCCTGGACTCGTTGACGCAGTCCATTTTGTCGTCGGTGATCGTCCGGAGAAGTTCACATTTTCACCTATCTTTTATGTTCAATTGAAGACCGTCCTCGTGCAATTTTGTAAATTTTTGTGCATTTGGTATGTGTGTGTGACGAAAAAGTCGTGATGGTGTTTTCCTAGGGCCTGAAATCTTATTGAAAACTTCTCCCCGAGTCTCCACATAATAGTTCTTAACCTGCTCGTACATAAGACGATGTTTTTGGACCATAAATGCTAGACATCACAGGAAAAAAAAGAAGTGTCTGGAATTTCTAAAAGGGTGGGTTCCAATGCTGGTTTTCTAAGATAATCTGTAGGAAACTCCTAAAGCTAGATCCTAAGCTCTATGAAGAAGGAGGAAAGACCTCACAAAAATGAGGTCAAGACTCTCGTGCCTAGTGTCCTAATTATCTCATGAACTGGGGTCAGATGTCTGGCTTCTTAGGATCGTTAGAAGGATGAACTCTCTCAAGGTGTGCTCCTAAGATCTATGAAACCTACACTTTAATTTGGGTCTGAATTGTTCTAAAGTGTCTAACTTCAATTAAGTGTCATTCAATTAATCCTCGAACATCTTTAGATCAAACTTAGCTTGCTATCAGACTCCTAAAACTTAAGGGGGGTAAACCTATAGTTTTGGCAAAAGGGTTGTGAAGTGTGCTTCAATCACAGTTAGAGCAATTGAATTTAAGTTTATTCAAAGCTTAAGGGCCTAAGTGTAGGTCTAGTGATCTTTCAATCAATGTCTCTAATTGTTATCTAAACTCTCACTTTCTTTCAACCCTCAAATATTCTTTCAATTACAATTTCATTTTTCTTATGCAAAAGGAATGATCAATGATTTGCTATCCTATCTCCTCTTTATGTTTTTATCATCTCAGCAGACCAAATTTCATTTTTAATTTCTTCTCCCTCTCTCTTTTATTTATATTTTTCTTTAAGACCATGAATCATTTCCAAAAATAATTAAATCGGAAATTCTCATTTTTAACTTGACCGTTAAAAAAAAATAAAACGAACGAAAAAAAAGAGACCGATCTATTTTTAAAACAAAGTTAAATCAGTAAAGCTTAAAATGAAATCGCGAATGCATCGGTCTAAAGACGTTTAAAACTGGTTAAAAAAAAATGAATCAATCTCAAACAGGGATTTAAAAGCCTCAAAATGTAACTTAAACCTTACTAAATAAGGTCTCTAGATCCTTGAATCAATCCAAGAAAGATTTCATATTCTCATATTTCATAAATGGATTATCCCGAGAAGGGTATCCTTTTCAAATAACAATCTTATGAATTCCAAAACACCACATGAATTCAATTTATATCAAATTCATAATTTATTAAAATAAAGTTTCAAGAAATCTTCATATGTCATAAAACAAGAAAAACTAATCCATAAAGAATAGCTCTTCTCTTTTTTTTTATCTCGAAAAGTTATGCCAATACCAATTCCAACTTTAATCACAAACACTTTTCCCTTTTCTTTTACATCTCCTTAAAATGAAATTATTTTTGTAAATATCCATGACCAAGGCAATAGAAAGCGACAACCAAGCTCCAAGTCCAGCTCATGGGTAAGGGCCAAAAGAGAGGACTCACGGATAAGGCAGCAAGAAGAGGAGAGACCCAAAGGTAGCATAGACCCACGGGTAAGGGCCAAAAAGAAAGACCCAAGCATAGACTCACAGGTAAGGGCCAAAAAGAAAGACCCAAAGGCAGCATAGACTCACAGGTAAGGGCCAAAAAGAAAGACCCAAAGGCAGCATAGACTCACAGGTAAGGGCCAAAAAGAAAGACCCAAAGGCAGCATAGACTCACAGGTAAGGGCCAAAAAGAAAGACCCAAAGGCAGCATAGACTCATGGGTAAGGGCCAAAAAGAGAGACCCAAAGGCAGCAGCACCAAGTAATACACAAGGCCAAAGACAACAGCCAACCTTACCAAATCAGCCTCAAAGCAAAAGGGGAAAACCCCAAACC
Source organism: Phalaenopsis equestris (assembly GCF_001263595.1). NCBI lineage: Eukaryota > Viridiplantae > Streptophyta > Magnoliopsida > Asparagales > Orchidaceae > Phalaenopsis > Phalaenopsis equestris. The sequence goes on along the minus strand of NW_018164777.1, from coordinate 177,178 downwards.
GAGCCTAGCAAAAGGGTAACCCGAACCCAGCATAAAGGAGCAAATCAAATCTAAGAAATGATCCAAACAGTAAAGGATCCCAACTAACATAAATCACCAAAAGGAGCCCAAATCGAGCCTAAGAAAAGGGGACAGCCGAGCCCAGCACAAGGGGCAAACCGAATCCAGCCAGAGGGAGCAAAACAGAGAAGCAGTTCAAGCATAAATTTGATTTCGAAAAGAGCTCAAACCAAGCCCACCAAATGGGTTAAAAATTAATATAAAACTTTCAACTAAATTCAGCCTAGAAGAAAGCTAAAACCGAGCCCAGCAAAAGGGGCAAAACCAAGCAGCATAGAGGCT
>NW_018164777.1:165111-175853 GCF_001263595.1 Phalaenopsis equestris | reverse complement strand
CACTATGCTCCCATTATTGAAGTTCTTTTCGAGCCACTCTTTAAAACTGATACACCCTCTATGGTGTGACCAAGCATTCTATGATAAGGGCAATATCTAGGGCGATCCTTCTTATCGACCTCATCTGGTTTCTTCGGCTCTAGCAACCTGAATTCATGTCTCTTGATTAAATTTCTGAACATCTTCCCCACTGCCTCATCTTTGAAGGACTAGACTCTGCTCAATCGATTCATCATAATCGGACCCTGTCCCATATCCGTGCTATAGGATCTCTGCTGAAACTGTTGCTGACCATAATGCTGATTAATTTGTTGATTTTGCTGGGAATGCTGTTGATTATTGTGCTGCGGACGTTGGTAACTCTGCTGAGGCTGTTCAACTTTAATCTGAATTGGCTGCTTACATCTATCCACTGTCGCCACTGTCCCAGTTTTCTTTTCAAAAGTCTTCATCGGCTTTGACTTCTCATTCTTTTCCATAAATCCAAATTGCTTAACCTCTTCTTGCTGACCTGTAGTTTTGCTTAGCAACTTTTCAAATGTTCTGATAGTGAATCCTTTAAGCATTAAAGCGACTGGACCATGTATATTTTTGAGCAGAATTCCAATTGCATGTTGTTCTTGTAACTGTGGCTCGCACTTCATGCTTAGGTTCCTCCATCGCAAAATGTAGTAGACTAATGTCTCATTTGGTTTCTGTCGCCCGACTACAAGATCACCGATGGTGATATGGTGCTGAGCTCCAGCAAACCTCTTGATAAATAAATCATCTAGTTCTGCAAAAGTCTTAATTGAGCCATTAGGCAATTCAGCGTACCAATCAAAAGCAACACCTGAAAGACTATTCACAAACTGTCGGCAGAGCAATGCTTCACTACCCCCCGCGTTGCAGCAACTTACCCGAAAGTGTGCAATATGCTGACGAGGGTTTCCTGTTCCATCAAATATTTTAAAGGTTGGTGACACAAAACCCTTTGGGTACTGAACCAAATCGAACTCTTCTGGATACGACCTTCCTCTTAGAACTGATGATCCTCCTTTGGATTGAGCTAAAGTCTTTTGTATCTGTGCTTTCACTATTTTCTGGATATTCTTTTTTGGTACTAGAATCTGAACTGGTTTTCTTTATGGTGGATTATTCTTTTCTTTATGGTGGATTATTTCTGCTAGAAGGGTCAGGGTCGTTTCTTCCTTCTGAAATGGGTACATCTTCTGCCCGATTCACTTCTGGGGATATAGTTAACGGAGATTGTGGCTGACTTTACAGTGTAGCGACGACAACCATCGTCTCCAACTTTTTTGCCATCTCGTATTTGAATCTCCCTTCGGAATTCATCAGGGGTGCTCGCCTCTGCAGGCTGCAGAGCATCACGTGATAATGATGAAGTTCGGGTTTCAACAACAAGAATGTCCGCATATCCCTCTTCCATACTATCCATCAGACTCAAATCTTCATTTTCATCATTATTTCGTTGTTCTTTTGAGAGCTCTGCAATATCAAGCCTGAGTTTCTTCAGTATTCCTTCAATTGAGTCTACTTTAATCACTTTAAGATCAACTGATGGACCCTGACGAACTTCTGTACTTGTGTTAGATTATGGTGTGACAACTTCCATTTTTGACTTGGGCTCTTCCCTAGGGTGAGAGTTTCTTGCACTTGTTGATGACACCTGACTAGCGCCCTTAGGCCTCCAAACCCTCCCTTGAGGTACTGACGACCGGAGACGAGGTGTCTCATTGATGACATTAATACGACGAAGGGAAGTAGCGACCCTAGTGCACAGATCAGATGCAACAGTAGACAATCTCTTATCACCCCTTAAGGGCGATGATCTTGATCCTGATCGTAATTTATATGATTTTTGTTTTGTAGTATTGAATGTGGTAGTAGCAGCGTTGGTGATTATTCGATCTCCCAATCGGAGTTTGACAGAAATACGTGATGGTGGCACCACTTTAGGCTTCTTGGTGGGTCTATGAGGTTCTCGAATAGATTCACATTCATCTAATATCCGTCTCTTCATTTAAGGGGATACAACACAACCCATCCTTCTTAAGATCTCAGCAACTGAGCAGTTCTCCTTTCGTGCTATACTTTCAAAGAAGAAGCAGATTTGGTTAAGAGACTCGAAATTTTTTCTCTTTTCTCCTTGATAACGAGGTGGTAACGACAATCTGACAACAATTTTATGAATAATTTCTTTTCCATTGGTGGCAGACAAAGGATGAAACCTGCTCCCCTTGAGGTGAAGGGAAGTTCCCATTGACTCAGCTTCAAGTAAAGAAGTTGCCTGTCCTGAATCTAGCTTGGCTGCTTGTGCTCTTTGAGCCCTAAATTCCCTCCTCCTGCGATTCCTTCTTTCGCAACGCGTCAGTGGCGTGGACTTAGAAGAAGAGCCAACTTCGAATGCAGAGTACAGAGGGGCAAAAACATTCATCGAATCGTCTTTATACAAAATTTCCTTTCCTTTAGTTGACAAAAAAGTTAGTTGGCGGTAGTAGGAACCTTGTTAGCAGCAGCGAGAACATTACTGATCTTCTCCTTTTTGTGGGACGGGAAATCATGGTTACTGTTTAAGTCGAACCTAGAGGACGGTTCCTGAATATCTGAAGCAGCCATTTTTGTTATCACATGAGGTGCTTTTCCAAGTAGTATTTCAAATTCCTCAAGTTCGGACCCAAACTGAATCGTAGAAGCAATGTGACGGACATTTTTATCAGTGGGCATGTTGAACAGGGAAGTCAAGCTTGGCGTTGACATTATTTCTGTCAATTGTGTAGATTGCTGAGTGTCAGTACCTTTCAAAACCTTGTAGTTTCAGCGACAGTACTAAGGTTAACGCATGTGTCTTATGAACCGGGTATCCTTTAAAATTTATCCATGTGATTTTTGTCACAAATTTGTCATTTGTTTTGGTATTGGGCTTTGAGATTTAAACATTGTTGAGGAAAGTTGGAAGGGAATTTGACGTGACTTGAAAAAAAGGACAAGCAAATTTCAGAAGAGTAGTAAAGTGAGTATGAGGCATAGGAGCTAGCCCAGAATAAGAAATGATTTATTCCACATTGGACCCACCCCGACCTTAACACACCACACCTATTAGGGGTCCAGCCCACTAACCCTAGGGGTTCCTGGACCTTTCCGCTTAAGGATGGTTAAGCAGACGGTCCTGGACTCCAAGAGGAGTTGACTGTACTGACTCAAAGAAGAAATGAACACAGTAAGTCAATGGAAGAATGATAGTCTAGCACATGAAGGACATGAACACACCACAGATTTATGAAAACATAACCACCTGATCAAAGACGGAGAGAGGAACCAGTCCCCAGCGGAGTCGCCAGAATTTGTCGGCCGTTTTAACTTCGTGATTTGAAAAAGTGATGATTTTGTGATTTTGAAAATAATTTAAATATGAATATAACCTTTTTTTATTTTTAAAAGTAACATTTTAATTTTAAAATAGGCGACACCAAACGTGTCTCACATTTTAAATAGTTTAGATGATTGAATATAATACTACTAGTAATACACTTATCTCGAAGAATAAATATGTCACTTGTAATAGGGATTCAATCATCTAGAATAAAGAATTTGTGACATCCGTTTTGATCTGCAACATATTTTTATAAAAATGCCAACAAGTTTCCCTACCTAACATAAAAATTTAGATAGAGTTTATTTTATCTGGGCTCCAGGTTCCTTATAGAGGCAAACCCCTATAGTTAATTACATCTTAAATGACTGAGGTCACTTAAGAAAATTCTCGATTAATATCAGGTGATTTTGCTTTCAAGATTTCAAAGTTTAGGTTTTCACGATTGGACATGGGAAAATCAAATGAAAATTGCTCAAAATAAGAACAATTATTTAAGGAATCCAAAGGGAAGAAAAGTAGGGGTTATCATAGATCCGAGGAAACCTCGGTGAACTCCCAACTATCCTATTGTTTGGCTTGATGTCTTTTGAATCGATTTAATTTGATATTTCAATCCTGCAAATTATTTATGATTTATGACTTATGTTTACACAATATCGAACAATGCAGAAGAAAAGTAGGGGTTATCATAGATCCGAGGAAACCTCGGTGAACTCCCAACTATCCTATTGTTTGGCTTGATGTCTTTTGAATCGATTTAATTTGATATTTCAATCCTGCAAATTATTTATGATTTATGACTTATGTTTACACAATATCGAACAATGCAGATAGCCTAAAAAGATAGGAGGATTTACACTGTACCGCACGGTAACCTCGGAATTCTAAAGTGTTAGGATTTATAATTGCACAACAGAGTTGTGCAAAAAGCCTAAAGGGTGATCTATGAGTTTTTATTTAAACTAAAGAGGGTGATCGGCGACGTGAAAATGTTATGATGTTGCAGGTCCACCTTGAAGTTGTTCCTCGTCGTGCTGCCCGCGATATTCGCTCCAAGCTCCTCTTAGTGACACCTCCTGGTTTAGTGTTAATCCTATACAACCACTAATAACTAAACATGCAGTATAAAAGAAATGAACAATATAGTGTACAGTAGAAAGAAAAGACAGTATAATATGCTGAAAGAAGAGTATAACGTGCTAAAAAAAGCAGTATAACATGCTAGGAAAATAGTATAACAGGCTATGAAAACAATATAACATGCTGTGAGATAAAATGTTGTAATGTAAATTAAACCTGTACACTTGGGAGGTTCAGTGCTCCTTTAAGTTTAGCTATTATGCGTTGTGTAAAAGGAGAAAATATGACCTGAAAAGGACTTGAGAAAAACAGGTAAATCGTAGGAAAAAGACAAACAAACAAAACAAAATACAATATCACATATGAATGACCAAGAATATGAGATTTATATGTGATATTGGGGATGTCTCCAATCGTCAGGAGGATCTGAGTGTAAGACAAAATCAAATTCCGAAGCATTGGGTTTCAGTTTTGGTTAAGTTAAGACAAGAATTTCATTATTAGATTTAATTAAATCAGTCATGAATCACAATCTAGTGCACCCTCGTGCCTAGTGTCCTAATTATCTCAGAATTGGGGTCAGATGTCTGATTTCTTAGGATCATTTGAACATTAAAAGAATGAATTTTCTCAAGGTGTGTTCCTAAGATCTAGGAAGCCTATACTTTAATTTGGGCATGAAGTGTTCTAAAGTGTCTAACTTCAATTAAGTGTTCTTCAACTAATTGTCGAACATATTTAGATCAAACTTAGCTCACTATCAGACTCCTAAAACCTAGGGGGTAAATATATAGTTCTGGCAAAATGGTTGTGAAGTGTGCTTCAATCCTAGTTAGAGCAATTGAATTTAAGTTTATTCAAAGTTTAAGGGACCTAAGTGCAGGTCTATTGATCTTTCAATCCATGTCATTAATTGTTATCTAAGCTTTTATTTTCTTCCAACTCTCAACTATTCTTCCAATTTACAATTTTATCTTTCTTATGTAAAAGGAACGGTGAATGATTTATTATCCTATCCCCTCTTTAGGTTTTATCATCTCGAAGATCCAAATTCTATTTTTAATTTCCTCTCTTTTTTCTTTCCCTCATATTTCCCTTAAGATTATGAACTATTTCTGAATATAATTAAATCGAAAATTCTCATAAATTGACGGTTAAAAAAAAGAAAAACAAAACTAATGAAAAAAAAGGAGACCGATTCATTTTTAAAATCAAGTCAAATCAGTAAAGCTTAAAACGAAATCGCGAATGTATCGGTTTAAAGACGTTTAAAATTTGTTAAAAAAAGAATCAATCTCAAACAGGGATTTAAAAGCCCCAAATGTAACTTAAACCTTACTAAATAAGGCCTCTAGATACTTGAATCAATCCAAGAAGGATTTCATATTCTCACATTTCATAAATGGATCAATGCATGACAGTTTTATGAATTTCCAAACCCTTTTATAAATTCAATTTATATCAAATTTACAATTTCTTGAAACAAAGTTTCAAGAACATTTCATATGTCACAAAGCAAAAGAGAATAATACATAGGGAATGAATTTGCAAATTTCCAAAAGCTATGCCAATACCAATTCCATTCAACTCCATCTTTAATCAAAAGCTCTCTTCTTTCATTCATTTTTTTTTATCTCATAAAGATGAACTTATCCATATAAGTGTCCAAGGTAATAGAGAGAAACAACCACTAGCTCAATCTATTCCACCAAGAGATCACAAATTAAAGCTTACGGGTAAGACAATAAGAGATGGGAGAGCTCACGAATAAGGCACATAAAAGGGATAGAACCACCACAAAACAACCACCAAACAGCTCACGGCCAAGCATGACAAAGGGAGCAAAACAACCCAAAAACCAACCCCAAACAACATAGAGCAACTCACGGGTTGGGGCAAAGAAGAAGGCCACAAAGACAACCAACGCCAAGTAAGGCCCAAGGCCAAAGACAATAGCCATCCCTACCAAATCAGCCTCAAAGCAAAAGAGGAGAACCCCAAACCAAGCCTAGCAAAAGGGCAACCCGAACTCAGCACAAAGGGGCAAACCAAATCTAAAAAATGATCCAAACAGTAAAGGATTCCAGTAACATAAATCACCAAAAGGAGCCCAAACTGAGCCTAAGAAAAGGGGACAGCCGAGCCCAACAGAAGGGGCAAACCGAATCCAGCCAGAGGGAGCAAAACAGAGAAGTATTCCAAGCATAAATCTGATTTTGAAAAGAGCTAAAATCAAGCCCACCAAATGGGCTAAAAATTAACTTAAAACTTTCAACTAAATTCAGCCTAGAAGAATGCTAAAACCGAGCCCAACAAAAGGGGTAAAACCAAGCAGCATAGAGGCTAACCCAAGCTCAGTAAAGAGGCAAAACAAATGAAAGTATTTCCCGCCAACATTTAATCCAAAAGAAGCTAAATTCGACCTCAAAAGAAGCTAAATTTGACCTCACTAAATGAGCTAAAACAGGGCCATAAAATCAGATTTCATAAAGCCAAAACCGAGCCCAAGAAAAAGGGCAAAATCGAGTCCAATACATTGGGCAAAACAAGAAGCATGATTCCAATTCAATCCAAAAGAAAAAGCCAAGACCGAGACCATCAAATGGGTCAAAGGAGAACATATTTTCCAGCATTTATTTTAAGCATGAATATGAACAATAAAAGTTTCGATAATTTCATCCCAACAAGAATTCGAACAAGGGGAGCAGCAAGAGGAACATGAAATGAGCCCCAAACATATTTTTTTAACTCATGAAATGATTTCCAACATGTATTCCAACAAGGGACAACAACAAAAGCAAGAGTGAGCCCCGAAATACATTTTTTTATCTCATAAAACAATTTCCAACATGCATTCTAGCAAGAGACAGTAATAGAAGCAAGAATGAGCCCCCCAAATACATTTTTTCATCTCATAAAACAATTTCCAACATGCATTCTAGCAAGGGGCATCAATAGAAGCAAAAAGGAGCCCCCAAACATATTTTTTTCATAGACATTTATGAAGGAATAAAAATGTATTTCTAGACTACTCTAGCCATGACTTCAAATGTTTCAAGCGAAAGAAAAGTAGAGGTGATCCGTATATACATGCTTCATTTCTCACCATCCTAAGCCAATATTCATGCTTAAACTTCAAAATAAGGCTCCATACTTCATGTCATCCGAAATAATGCAAAATAGAGGAGAGGAGAAGAATACTTCTTTGGCTCCATACTTCATGTCATCCGAAATAATGCAAAATAATAATAGCCTACAAAAAACTTCTTTGGAAACCACTCCAATAATAGCCTACAAAAACTCCTCACGATTTCCAGCTCGCAGTTTGACAAATTCAAGCCTTGAGACCCTCGAACAACAGGGGGAAAAAGATCTCTCGAACAAGAACACAGAAGGAGGTAACTTTCTTAACAGCGAAGAATGGAACCTGTCTTAACAGCGAAGAATGGAAGCGGAAAACGCCAAGTCCTTCTAAAATCTCCCCTCTCTTAAAAGAAACCATTTCTTTAACCCCCTCTTTTTTTTTTTAGTCAAGAAGAAAAGACAGAAGCACCACCACCTCTCAAAATCTCCCTGTGAGCTAATAGCCAAAGAAACGAAAAAAAAAGGGGAGGAGCGTCGTCGCGTGGATTCACCGTGGAAGCTAGGGCACGGGCGAGGAGGAGCGGGACGAGCGCTTCAGCTGTTCGAACCCGTGAATGGGTCGAACAGATGGTGAAGGGTGCGGGTGCTAGCCTAAATAGGGTTAGATTTTAATATAATTATAATTTAGGGGTAAATAATTATAAAAAGCATTTAATATTTTGGAAAAATAAAATTTGAATTTGTGTTTTATTCGTGTGTCTTAACATATCGAATATGTATGTCACTTCTATGTATTTTCAACATTCCGAACGCGCTAGCGTGGTCCGCTTTGCTGTCTGAGGTCAATTTGACGAATTCATGAATTTGTGTGTCAATTTTCTCGTGTCGAAAGTATGACAATAAGAGTGTCCTTTCCTACCAAAATTGGTGTCCCGGACTCGTTGACGCAGTCCATTTTGTCGTCGGTGATCGTCCGGAGAAGTTCACATTTTCACCTATCCTTTAGGTTCAATTGAAGACCGTCCTCGTGCAATTTTGTAAATTTTTGTGCATTTGGTATGTGTATGTGACGAAAAAGTCTTGATGGTGTTTTCTTAGGGCCTGAAATCCTATTGGAAACTTCTCCCTGAGTCTCCACATAATAGTCCTTATCCTGCTCGTACATAAGACGATGTTTTTGGACCATAAATGCTAGACATCACAGGAAAAATAAGAAGTGTCTGGAATTTCTAAAAGGGTGGGTTCCAATGTTGGTTTTCTAAGATAATCTGTAGGAAACTCCTAAAGCTAGATCCTAAGCTCTATGAAGAAGGAGGAAAGACCTCACAAAAATGAGGTCAAGACTCTTGTGCCTAGTGTCCTAATTATCTCATGAACTGGGGTCAGATGTCTGGCTTCTTAGGATCATTAGAAGGATGAACTCTCTCAAGGTGTGCTCCTAAGATTTATGAAGCCTACACTTTAATTTGGGTCTGAAGTGTTCTAAAGTGTCTAACTTCAATTAAGTGTCATTCAATTAATCCTCGAACATCTTTAGATCAAGCTTAGCTCGCTATCAGACTCCTAAAACTTAAGGGGGGTAAACCTATAGTTTTGGCAAAAGGGTTGTGAAGTGTGCTTCAATCACAGTTAGAGCAATTGGATTTAAGTTTATTCAAAGCTTAAGGGCCTAAGTGTAGGTCTAGTGATCTTTCAATCAATGTCTCTAATTGTTATCTAAACTCTCACTTTCTTTCAACCCTCAAATATTCTTTCAATTACAATTTCATTTTTCTTATGCAAAAGGAATGATCAATGATTTGCTATCCTATCTCCTCTTTATGTTTTTATCATCTCAGCAGACCAAATTTCATTTTTAATTTCTTCTCCCTCTCTCTTTTATTTATATTTTTCTTTAAGACCATGAATCATTTCCAAAAATAATTAAATCGGAAATTCTCATTTTTAACTTGACCGTTAAAAAAAAATAAAACGAACGAAAAAAAAGAGACCGATCTATTTTTAAAACAAAGTTAAATCAGTAAAGCTTAAAATGAAATCGCGAATGCATCGGTCTAAAGACGTTTAAAACTGGTTAAAAAAAGATGAATCAATCTCAAACAGGGATTTAAAAGCCTCAAAATGTAACTTAAACCTTACTAAATAAGGTCTCTAGATCCTTGAATCAATCCAAGAAAGATTTCATATTCTCATATTTCATAAATGGATTATCCCGAGAAGGGTATCCTTTTCAAATAACAATCTTATGAATTCCAAAACACCACATGAATTCAATTTATATCAAATTCATAATTTATTAAAATAAAGTTTCAAGAAATCTTCATATGTCATAAAACAAGAAAACTTAATCCATAAAGAATAGCTCTTCTCTTTTTTTTTATCTCGAAAAGTCTCGAAAAGCTATGCCAATACCAATTCCAACTTTAATCACAAACACTTATCCCTTTTCTTTTACATCTCCTTAGAATGAAATTATTTTTGTAAATATCCATGACCAAGGCAATAGAAAGCGACAACCAAGCTCCAAGTCCAGCTCATGGGTAAGGGCCAAAAGAGAGGACTCACGGATAAGGCAGCAAGAAGAGGAGAGACCCAAAGGTAGCATAGACCCACGGGTAAGGGCCAAAAAGAAAGACCCGAAGGTAGCATAGACCCACGGGTAAGGGCCAAAAAGAAAGACCCGAAGGTAGCATAGACCCACGGGTAAGGGCCAAAAAGAAAGACCCAAAGGCAGCATAAACTCACGGGTAAGGCCAAAAAGAGAGACCCAAAGGCAGCAACACCAAGTAATGCACAAGGCCAAAGACAACAGCCAACCTTACCAAATCAGCCTCAAAGCAAAAGGGGAAAACCCCAAACCGAGCCTAGCAAAAGGGTAACCCGAACCCAGCATAAAGGAGCAAATCAAATCTAAGAAATGATCCAAACAGTAAAGGATCCCAACTAACATAAATCACCAAAAGGAGCCCAAATCGAGCCTAAGAAAAGGGGACAGCCGAGCCCAGCACAAGGGGCAAACCGAATCCAGCCAGAGGGAGCAAAACAGAGAAGCAGTTCAAGCATAAATTTGATTTCGAAAAGAGCTCAAACCAAGCCCACCAAATGGGTTAAAAATTAATATAAAACTTTCAACTAAATTCAGCCTAGAAGAAAGCTAAAACCGAGCCCAGCAAAAGGGGCAAAACCAAGCAGCATAGAGGCT
>NW_018164777.1:150132-164234 GCF_001263595.1 Phalaenopsis equestris | reverse complement strand
AAAATAGAGGAGAGGAGAAGAATACCTCTTTTTTATGCAAACTTAAAGCAAAGAGAGAATAAGTTAGATTTGAGAAAACCACTCCAACAATAGCCTACAAATACTCATCACGATTTCCAGCTCACGGTTTCACAAATCCAAACCTTGAAACCCTCGAACAACAGAGGGGAAAAAGATCTCCTCTCGAGCAAGAATACAGAAGGAGGTAAATTTCTTAATAGCGAAGAATAGAGACCGAAAACACCAAGCCCTTCCAAAATCTCCCATCTCTCAAAAGAAACCCTCATTTTCTTTTTTTTTTTCTTAGTCAAGGAGAAAGACAGAAGAAACACACCCTTCCAATCTCTCTCAAAAATTTCAACAACCCAACACAGTAGACTAGGAAAACATTTTATAGGCGGAGAGGAGAAGAGAAGAAACCACCAACCACCGTTCCATGGCCGAATTGAACAAGAGGGATGGAATCGACACAATAAAGAGGAGAGCGTACAACCTCGAGGAGGAGAAGCGTCGGCCAGCTCTTCTCCTTGAGATTGGAGAGCCGAAATGCCAAAGGGAAGCTCGAGGAGATGAGTCGCGAGCAAGAACAGCAAGGTGAGCCGAGTGGATCCATCGTGGATCTAGGGCACACGGAGGAGAGGGAGACAAGTCGCGGGATCGAGCTGAATGCAAGGCCAAATTCGGGTTTAAGCGAGGGTAGAGGTGTAAATAGGATTTAGGTTTAATACAATATAATTTAAGAATATTTTTATAAAAGAAAAATATTTAATATTTTGAAAAATAAAAAATTAATTTGTGTTTTATGCGTGCATTGAAACATAACAAAATTAGTATCATTTTTAAGTAATTCTAACGTTCTGGACGCGCTGGCGTGGTCCGTTTCGCCGTCGGAGATCATTTTGACGAATTCATCGATTTACGTGTCAATTTTCTCATGTCGAAAATATGATAATATGAGTGTCTTTTTTATTAAAATTGATATCGCGGACGCGTTGGCGCAGTCCATTTTGTCGTCGGTGGTTGTCCGGAGAAGTTCGCATTTTCTCCCGTCTTTTAGGTTCAATTGAAGACCGACCTCGTGCAAGTTTGTGAATTTTGTGCATTTGGTGTGTGTATGTGACGAAAAAGTTGTGACGATGTTTTCCTACTGCTTGAAATCCTATTGGAAACTTCTCCTTGAGTTTTCACATAATAGCCCTTAACCTGCTCGCACACAAGACGATGGTTTTGGGCCATAAATGTTAGACATCACAGGAAAAATAAGAAGTGTTTTTTTTTTTTGGAATTTCTAAAAAAGGTGAGTATCAATTCTAGTTTTCTAAAATAGTAAATAAGAACTCCTAGAGCTAAATTCTAGGATCCTAGGAAAAGGTAATGACCTTAAAAATGAGGTCAACAAGGCTCAATCTCTACCTTCTGCCAATATCCTTGGTGTTGTGTGCCCAACCAGATTTCCTCAGAAACGGGTAAAGAGATGTCTCTTTCAACAAGTATCTGACTTCAGATGGACAAAAAAGATTAAAAGTAAGAATGTCTGCCTTGAATGAATACTTTTTGAGAAAAATAATAAAATTTCAAACCAGGGAGGCGAATCTAAACCGGAATGATTGGCGGTTCCGTCTGTGGGTCAAAATTCGAAGACCATTTCAGAATCTTCATAGTTTTATTATCCATCTATATTATCCTTCTAGCGAATAAGCGTATGTAATCATCTTCATTACTAATTTGAATGAGAATATGCTTCTCATCTAATAGTCTAATTTTCCACTCTCTAACGAGGTGCCTAAGTTCAAATTCTATGCGAATGAGCTCCATTTTGGGATGACCATATAGAAATTTTCCAACCAAATTTAAACGACAAGAGGAAGCAAGTTGAACACCTTCAGCTTCTGTAAAAAATATGGCAGACTTCACATTCTTCCTAACATGTTTCTTGATGTCCTCCGCCTACTCAAACGAAGGAGGGAAAGATGGCGATTTAGGTGTGTGACAGCTGCATACGATCTGTCGTGCGGCCTTCAGAGAAGAAAGCAGCCCTGCTCAATGAGGGGAAAAAGCTTCGAAAGAAAGAAGAGAGGACGCTGTGAGACGGGACGGGCGTAGAGAAGCCGCAGAAATCGCGAGTTGTACCCGTGAGAGGGAGCTGCAATGCAAGGAAAAACGTGAGAGGAGCCGCAGAGTGAGGAGAGACGGGCCGCAGAGCGAAGATGCGAGGAGACGCGTCTCAGAGCCGGAAGCAGGGAAGATGAATGGAAACGAGCGTGCAAAGCCGTAACGTCTCAGAGCCGGAGAAGAAGACGACGAAAGGAATCGAGCGCGAAGACGAGCGAAGCCGAGCGAAGCCGTAACTGTTGCTAGGGTTAGCCATAGGGCGAAACCCTAGCAGAGCCTAGGGGGAAGGAAGAAGACGCCATCGACACACACACGCGCGCGCGCGCACACACACACACACCAGTTAGCAGGCACCATTGGAATTCAACCCTAGCAGAGCCTAGGGGGAAGGAAGAAGACGCGCGCGCGCGCGCGCACATACACACACACCAGTTAGCAGGCACCATTGGAATTCTTCTCTCTTGTTATGTCTGAATCTTTTCAATATTTTGCAGCTGATATCTCTTGATATGGGTGCTCTAGTTGCTGGGAGAATGTACCGAGGTGAGTTTGAAGATAGACTGAATGCTGTCTTGAAGGAAGTGATGGACTCAGATGGACAAACAATCCTTTTTATTGATGAGATCCATACTGTTGTTGGAGCAGGTACTTTATACATCATGTTATTTTGAATTTCAAAGCTTGAGTAGAATTCTCATGCACAGTACTTTCTTCAACATAGAAGTCCAGTCTAGACAGTACTTGTAATGTTGTTTCCTCTGTCACCTTCCATAGATAACTACTTAAGGATGTTAATGGGAAGCACCATCTTTTAGAACTTGTGCCGATGTAATTAGAAAAATATTTCTTTCACTGAACTATTTGGTATCTTTACAATTCTATGATTACAGTCTTGGCCCTAATTTTCAGCATTTTGAATTGCATTTAAATCTTATGTCCAGGTGCCAGATATGGCGCCATGGATGCTGGAAACCTATTGAAGCCAATGTTAGGCCGCGGCAAGTTGCATTGTATTGGTGCAACTGCCTTTGATGAATACCGCAAATATTTTGAGAAGGACCCAGCTTTGGAACGCCACTTCCAACAAGTTTATGTTGATCAGCCTACGGTTGAAGACACCATCTCCATACTCCGCGGACTGCGCAAAAGGTATGAGCTTCACCATGGAGTTCGCATCAACGATAGTGCACTGGTGGATGCTGCCATTCTTTCAGATCGTTATATCAGTGGTCGGTTCTTGCCTGATAAAGGTAGAACATCATCAAAATTTTAAAGATGTCTTTCCTATTTGATTCCAGTTTTCTTAATTTGATTGTCATGCAGCTATTGATTTAGTTGATGAGGCAGCTGCCAAGTTAAAAGTGGAAATCACATCCAAGCCAACTGCTTTAGATGAGATCAATCGTTCAGTAATTAAATTAGAGATGGAGCGTCTCTCTCTAACTAATGATACAGACAAAGCTTCAAAAGAGAGACTGGCTCGTCTTGATGCAAAGTTTTCACTCTTGAAAAAAAGGCAGGCTGAGCTTTCCGAACAATGGGAGCACGAGAAATCAGCGACGACATGTATTGAATCCATCAAGGAAGAGGCGAGTTTAATTTCTTAAACACATATGGTCGTATTTGGTCTGCCTATTCCCCCTCTTTAAAGTGTCTAGGGACTATAACTAAATGCCGCCCTATAAAGAGTCGAGGGACCATTTAATATTTTTCTCCTGTTTTTTTTTTTAATCTATTTTGTTACCTCTTTGTTTGCAGATCGATAGGGTGAACATAGAAATTCAAGAGGCAGAGCGCGACAATGACTAAAATCGTGCAGCCGAATTGAAATATGGAAGCCTGAATAGTTTGCAGCGTCAACTTCAGGAAACTGAAAAGGAATTAAATGAATATCAGAGTTCGGGGAAATCAATGCTCAGGGAAGAGGTTACTGGCAACGACATCGCTGAAATAGTTAGCAAATGGACAGGCATTCCGGTTTCCAAATTGCAGCAGTCCGAAAGAGAAAAGCTCCTTCATTTGGAGGAAGAACTACACAAACGTGTTGTCGGTCAAGATCATGCTGTTCGAGCAGTTGCAGAAGCTATTCAAAGATCGAGAATCGGCCTTTCTGATCCTCAACGTCCAATTGCAAGCTTCATGTTCATGGGCCCCACCGGAGTCGGGAAGACAGAACTTGCTAAAGCTCTCGCTTCGTACATGTTCAACACTGAAGAAGCTCTCGTGAGAATCGACATGAGTGAGTACATGGAAAAGCATGCAGTTTCTCGTTTGATTGGAGCGCCGCCGGGCTATGTTGGATACGAAGAAGGCGGGCAGCTGATGGAAACTGTTAGAAGGAGGCCTTATGCCGTCATATTGTTCGATGAGATTGAGAAGGCCCATTCTAACTTGTTCAATGTCTTTCTTCAGATACTCGATGATGGTAGGGTGCCTGATTCACTGGGGCGAAGAGCGAGCTTCACAAATACGGTGATTATAATGACGTCGAATGTGGGCTCACAATACATATTAAATTTGAATGACGAAATGGGTTCAGGTGTTTCTGCTTATGAGTCCATCAAGCAGAGAGTTATGGAGGCAGCCCATGCCATTTTTCGTCCGGAGTTCATGAATCGTGTTGATGAGTATATTGTTTTCCATCCTTTGGATCGACAGAAAATTAACAGTATTGTGAGGTTGCAGGTGCAGATTTTTTAACTTTGTTCATGTTTTCTTTACGAGGCATTTATATACGTACCATACAATTCTTATGTATTTACATATCTAATACCTGAACATTCGTATTTACATGCATAACACTCAAATCTTTTAGATAACTTCAAAAATTCCACCATCACTTTATTTTTAAAAATGAATTACACGTTTTCATGAGTAAGTTTATGACACAAAGGTGGGTGTAAATATCAAATTATGGGTGTTAGATATGTATTTACATAAGAATTGTACGGTATGTATGCGATATTCCCTTTCTTTTATTTGTTGCTTATACACTAATGGTTTAGATGATGCCTCTTGTATGCTTGGTTGAAAGTTGTATGGGTGTTAGATATGTAAATACATAAGAATTGTACGGTATGTATGCGATATTCCGTTTCTTTTATTTGCTGCTTATACACTAATGGTCTAGATGATGCCTCTTGTATGCTTGGTTGAAAGTTAACAGGCTGCTTTCAGATTTAGTTTATAAATAAATTTCACCCCCTTTTTTTTTTGTTTAACTTCACATTTTATATACATGCCATCTGACCTATGCTGCCTGCTTTCAGATTTAGTTTATAAATAAATTTCACCCCTTTTTTTTTTTTTGAAAATTTTGTTTAACTTCACATTTCATATACATGCCATCTGACCTATGCTGCCTGAAAATGTGTATTTCACCTTTTACATGTTAAAAAGATGAAACTTCTGTTGTTTGACATGTAAATACATAGGAATTGGGTGGTATGTATGTAAATACCCCTAAACAAATAAACTTTAAGTATAGGAAAACATCGAACTTCTATGCTTTGTTTGAAAATTTTCTGCTCAATAGGTTGCTGTTTTGGACTTGAAACTTAGAAGAGCTTGTGATGATATTATGTAAAAAAGATTGTTTTCCCGTTTATTTGCAGTTGGAACGAGTCCAGAATCGACTCGCTGACCGAAAAATCAAGATTCGAGTCACCGATGCAGCGGTCATTCTGCTAGGTAAACTCGGATATGACCCTAATTATGGTGCCAGGCCAGTGAAGCGTGTGATCCAGCAGAATGTGGAGAATGAATTGGCTAAGGGTATCCTCAGAGGAGACTTTAGAGATGAAGAAATTATAGAAGTTGACACAGAACTCACTGCCATCTCTAATGGCCAACTTCCCCAGCAAAAGCTGGTTTTCAGAAGCATGGAAGCAGGTTCTTCCTCAGATAAGCAGCAATCGACTGAGACCCAAGAGCTGTATTACTAAGCAGATAATTTTTTTTTGGGGAGTTCTGTTGTTACCTACAGGTATTGTATTTTGCAAGAATAATTCAGTTGAAACATAGTTTGTATTATGATCTTCAAATACAATATTATTTAAGATCAAATTTCTGAAACATGGTTTTGATTTTGATTTCTGTTATGCAAAAGTTTTCAGTTTTGTTGATTTAATGGGATTTAATGAGAGGATTTTAATGAAATGTTGGTTGTTATTTTAGAAATTAATTGATTTTTTTTTTTTTTGTTAAAAATGAATGAATTTTAGTAGAAATGTTTGAATTTGATTTGAAATTTTATCAGAACTATTCATTTTTTGTTAGGTTTGATTTCACTTTTTTTTTAATGTTTTAATTTGATTTTGATCTTTGCATTAACAAAATGGATTTATTTTTTAAAATTTTTATTAAATTTGGTTAAATAATTTGATTAATTTTTTATTATATTTGATTAAATAAAACTTAAATTAAATAAATTAAACTATATTAGGAATTTTTCTTTTTGTGATTAGACCGTAAAGTTTGATTAAGGGACGTGCTAATAATTAATTTAGATAAATCGGTAATGAAAATGAAATCCGAAATATTAAAAAATCGAATCAATTAAGCTTTTGCAAAAATCAATCCAAACGTAACCGACATGTAATTTTGATTTTATATCGGAGTTAAAATTTTGTTTCTCCTTTCTTTATCCTTAAAAAAATTTAATTATTATTATAAAATCAAATCAAATTTGTAGCAAAATCTGCACTCAAGAGAACCGCAGGACGACACAACGGGAAAAGAAAAAACCACAGAAAATGAAAACAAGAACATTGAGATCTTACGTGGTTCGGTCCATAAAACCTACATCTACGGGAGGGAATAAAAAAACAATTCACTAAGACAATCTTGAACATTACACCGCACAATTTGAAGAACAAACCAATCTCCTATAGCTTTCTTGGTTACTCACATTGCTCTTAGAATTTTTCTCTCCTCACATAACCCATATACGTCAATTACATATATGTAGATAACGACTCTTACAAGATGATCGATTAAACACTTCTCATAGCCAAATGATCGTTGTACCCATTAGCTATAGAAAACCTCCTTATAAACTGCAGCATGGTCTTTAGTTCACGTAATTGAGAGTCATCGTAACAATTCTCCATCTTCACTCTTAATTATAAATCTCCATAAAAGGGATTATCTCCACAACCCGAAGTTATTCTTTTTGGGTGAATTTCTCGATATCAAACTTACCAGATCACATTGTCGTGGCTAGAATTCCCACAGACAACACCAATTGTAGCAGAATCTGCTGCCAAGAGAGCTGCAAAACGACAAAACAGGAAAAATAAAAAATCACAAAGAAAAATGCAAACAAGAACACCGAGATCTTATGTGGTTCGGTCCGTAAGACTTATATCCACGGGAAAGAATCAAGAAACAATTCACTAAGACAATCTTGAAGATTACCCTGCACAATTTCAAGGACGAACCAATCTCCTCTCGCTCTCTATCGATCTCGATTTCGATATAATCTTTCTCGGTTCCTCATCTTGCTCTCAGAATTTCTCTCTCCTCACATAACCCATATACATCATTACATATATATAGACAATGACTCATACAAGATGAGCTGTTAAACACTTCTCATAGCTAAATGACCGTTGTACCCATTAGCTAAGAAAACCTCCTTATAAAATGAGACCTCGTCTTAGTTCACGTAATTGAGTGTCATCATAACAATTCTAACAGTGACACCGTCTGTGGGAAACTAGACCACTACGATGGGATCTGCCAAGTTTGAAATCGAAAAATTCACAGGAAAGGATGGCTTTGGCTTGTGGAGAGTCAAGAACCCTGCTTGTACAACAGGGCGTTGTGGAAGCACTGCAGGGACCAATTGCTTTGCCTGCTGAGATGCCCGAGGAAGATAAGAACATCATCTTGGATAAAGCTCATAGTATGATAATTCTGAGTCAGCCACGACGATGGGATCTGCCAAGTTCGAAATCAAAAAATTCACAGGAAAGGATGACTTTGGCTTGTGGAGAGTCAAGATGAGAACTCTGCTTGTACAACAGGGTGTTGTGGAAGCACTGTAAGGATCAGTTGCGTTGCCTGCTGAGATGCCCGAGAAAGATAAGAACAATATCTTGGATAAAGCTCATAGAATGATAATTCTGAGTTTGGGTGATAAAGTTTTGAGGGAAATGTCAAGGGAGACAACTGCTCAGACACTCTGGGTTAAACTTGAACTGCTCTACATAACGAAATCGCTGACCAACAGATTGATCTTGAAGCAACATTTGTATTCCTTCAAGATGCATGAAGGAAAATCAATCTCAGAGTAGATTGATGAGTTTTACAAGATCATAATGATGTTGAAAATGTCGTCATCAAGATGGAAGAAGAGGATAAGGCGTTGTTGTTGTTAAACTCCATTCCCAAGAGTTATGAGCATTTCAAAGATGCAATGCTCAAAGGAAGGGTCCAAACAATTTCGCTAGAAGAGGTCCAATCGTTGATCAAAGCTAAGGAACTTCAAAGGAAACATGACATGAATGAGGAAATCAGCGGAAACGGTTTTACCGTTAGAGGAAGAACATATAATAAGGATTCAAGAAACAGTAAAACAGATCAAGATCGAGAAAAGGAAAGAAGAGTGAAAATCAGTTATCAAAGGGACCTTTCAAATGTTACCAATGCCACAAGGAAGACCACTTCAAGAAAAATTGTCCTGACAAGAAGAAAAATATCAATAAAAACCAAAAGAATCAGGAGAAACAAGTGTAGCCTCTGATAACTACGATTCAGCTGATGCTTTGATAATTACTGAGTCTGAATCAAGCAAGGAGTGAATTCTTAATTTAGGCTGCTCCTTCCATATGTGTCCTCATAAGGATTAGTTTGAGACACGCCAACTTGTCAACGGTGGATTAGTACTACTTGGAGACAACAAAGCTCGCAAGATTGTTGGAAGTGGGGCAATTAGGATAAGGATGTTTGATGGAGCTGAACGAATGCTGTAAAATGTTAGGTACATACCAGAACTGAAAAGGAATATGATTTCTTTAGGTATGTTGGAATCAAGTGAGTATTCTTTTAAGGAAGAAAGTGGTTATATTAGAGTAACCAATGGCTCTTTAATTGTCATGAATGGAGTTAGAAATAATGGTCTATATTCACAAATCAGAAGAACTGTGATTGGTAACTTTTCTAATGTTGTTCATTCTGAAACTAACATGCTCAAAGTTCAGACATTATCTGGACTAAGTGAACTCTACTAAAGTTTAATAGCCCATTGTGGCTGAGAGAAGGGAATCATCAGTATGTAGTTTTGTAATTGAGAGTCAAGGTGGATAATTGTTTTGATGACTCACAATTATTGGACTAAGGCAATGATATAACTGTAATTCTATCAACTGTTGTTAAAGAAGGAAATAAGGCTTCTTATCGGTGAACCGATTTACTTGGGGAAGACTCATTATTTATAAATAATGAAGGAAGCATGTTGAGAGGGTTCAAGGGGAATGAAAATAGTTCGTTAAAGTGAGATAATGAGAGGTTTTATGAAACTGAGGAGAGAATCTTAGGAATCTTGTATCGGATTGATGAGAGAGAGAGAGTATGAAAAGAGAGCTCATCTCTCAGTGATAAAGCTGTGTAACCTTATTGATTTCCTTAGTGAATTGGTGTTTATTCCCTTCATGTGGATGCAAGTCTTATGAACCGAAACATGTAATCCTGGTGTTCTTGGTTACATTCTTGTTTTCTTATTCTGTGTTATTTAAGCTAGCATTTAATTTTTTTGTGTTGCTCTTGGTTAGTTTCTATTGCAAGGTAATTGGTAGATACATTAGCAGAATCAATTAATTAACTTCATTCAATTAGTTCTAAAATAAAATATTATTTGAAAATCAGATATATTTATATATTAATCAAATATATTTATATATTTCATACTTCAAATCAAAATGAATGCTACAATGCTGGGATTTTCAGTCTCGTTCTATTTGTGGGAAGAGAGGTTTTAATCAATTTTAAGGATAAAATTGAACTAAATTTAAAAAATTTAAGCTAAATCCTTGCAACTTCCATATTGCACATTGGGCATACTGACTAATATGGGCCGACTACACATCCAAAGGGCTTCAAAATTGGCCCAACAAATACATGGCGGGCCTACTTAGTCAATGGGCCTGCATCTTTAATTCTAAGGGTATTTCGGACATTCCTTTGTATCCACTGCTGCTCATGGCGGCCAATTGCAGTGGAAAAATTTTCGGGGGGCAAAAAGGAAACTTCTGTCTTTAATTTGAGTCCAGTGTGAATTTCCTTTTTGAGTTCAACGGATTTGATTCAGGAGATCTGATGATTCAATTGATCTTAGTCGGTACTTTCGGTAATATTCAGGTATTTTGGATTTTATTTTTGAAATTCAACCATGGATTCGCGATCAATCGGTTTTTGTTCGATTGTGTTCTCTACGGCGGAAGAAGGAGAGAGGTCTCTTCTTTCTCAGATTGACGGAATGTACTTCAGATTTCAAAGATTTCTGCTTGTTTCTTGATCATCGGGAACTTAATGATGGGATGGGTTTTGAGTTTTGTAATGGTTTCGTGGTAAATTTCATATAGCGGGGTGCAGCTTCTGCTGATGGATGGCGAGGCGGGAACTGCGGATGATCAGGGTTCCGGATGGTTTGAAGTGAGAAAGGTGACAAATTGTTTTCACTTATTCATCTGTTTTGTCCGTTTATCTTTCGTTTTGGCTTCTGGAGTTTTGATTATCGGGTGAATTGGAATTTCTTCAACGTAAATTCTATTAAACTTAATAAGGAGGAGTCACGGTATAACAAATGCTGGATTTCTGCTTGTTTTGATGATTAACAGGTTGCTGCCAATTTCATAAGTGAACTATTGTGGTATTGTAGTTATGTGTGAGAAATGCTTTCATTAAGGCGCACAACGAAATATTTGCATGTTTTTTTGCATCCCTCTCTTAATGAACATGGCTAGGAATTCATTGAAAACATTGTTCTTATAGCAAGTTTAAGAATTATTATTATTATTATTATTTGGATGTGAAATTTTAGGGTTGGGCTTGCTTTTTGGATCTGATTTCTTATGCGTCTTGGTACTTTATTTTCGTAGAAGCACCGAATTGGCTCGAAGCTTTCCATCCAAAAGGTTTCTGGAGGATCTTCCAACAAAGGCCATTCTTGGAACTATCTGCCTTCGAGAAATGCTAAAATTGTAAAATTTCCGACGGTGCAGCAGGCTGAATGTTCGAAAGTAAGAACCGGGCTCAATCCTGATTCAATTGTTTCGGTTAATACTTCAGGTTTATCATCACCAGCAGCAGTGGAAACTTTAGTTTGTCTTGATGAAGTTGTTGGCGGCCAACATATTGATCATTCGCTGAAATTTACAGACTCGACTGTTGCATTGAATGCAACCACAGCGGTTCTACTACACAAAAACTTGGATGAAATTCCCAAAATCAAGTGGGGTGATATTGAGGATGTTTCTTTCACAGTGTCAGTATCTGGAGATTCAGGTAAAACAATGGATGATGCTGAAAATGCACATTTTGCAAGTTGCGATGAACAGAAACAGCAGGATCTTGCTCTAGCTGCTAAAACAGTTGTGCTTGCTTCCTCCACTATAGATGTTGCAGAGGAAAATGCTAAATCAGAAAATTTTGAGCATGTTTCTGACTTAATACTCTCTTTTGATGCCCCCGAAAAATTTTTTTCAGGGACGTGGAGGGAGGTTAGTGAGGATTCTTCTGAATACAAGAACATAATAGAGACTGAATTAAAAGAGAATCTGAAAGAAATACATGATGTTACCGACGAGCAAAATGAAGCTCCGAATGACTTGATTTCTGAAGATCTGGTTGTGGGTTCTCCGTCTCTAGCTTCCCTTGTAGGAGGTGTAATAGAAATGACTGCTGAAGAATCTCCTGACAAATCTGTGGGCAGAAACGTTAGCTTCTCAGAAGAATCTGTTATTAACGAAATTGCTGTGGCGAAGACTAGTTCACATGATTTGCCAGAGAGCATAAGTGACGGTGTTAAAGTTTCTTTTGATGCTTCTACTGCCAATGAAGATGTTTTGATTGATGAACCTGATCAAGGAGAAGATGAACATAGCGAGGGTAAAGAAAGGTTTAGGGAGAGGCTTTGGTGCTTCCTTTTCGAAAATTTGATTAGAGCAGTTGATGAGCTCTATCTTCTTTGTGAATTAGAATGTGACATTGAACAGATGAATGAGGCTGTTCTTGTTCTCGAAGAAGCCATATCTGATTTCAGAGAATTAAAATGTAGAGTGGATCATTTTGAAACCAAGAGATTTGCTTCCCAATCATCAAAAGATGTAACAGGAGCAAGTTTAAAAACTGATCACAGACGACCTCATGCTCTATCGTGGGAGGTGAGGGCACTTATTCTCTTATGGGATCTTTGGTGTTTTTAGTGTTCTGATGGCGTTTGCACTATTTTATTATGAATGATATTTGTAATTTGATGTCTTGTTTACTCTTTTGGATTTCATATAGCTTGTGCGAATTTAGCAATTCAATTTGAGTGAATGACATCAGGATATTTACATTAAAAGGAACTAGTTTGACCTAATAATGTAGAGAAGTTGACTGGATAGCTGCCTCTATGGGTTAATTTTATTATTAGTCCATCTGTTGTTTTTAGTATTGTGAAACATGGATGACCTATAGATAATTTATGGATTGCCTGGCATTAGCATTGTGCATCCAACAGTTGATTGTTTTTTAGAAGCGTGCACTTGAAGATTTTTTCTGTAGTGTGAGAACAAAAGGAAAGAAAGTCCTAGTTAAACATTTATCAAGTTTGGTACCAGTGTCATTTTGGTCCTAAAGTTGCATTTATTTTACTTAGCTGTTTTGTTTATTGGATCTTGCCAATTTAATATGGATCGATTACCACACATGAAAATAGAAAGAATTTCTACTCATAATTTTGCTTTAAATTTACAGACTTATGTGCTCTATAATTCAAGCAATGTTATAGTTAATATTTTCTTACAAAAAAAAAAAAAAGAAGCAAGTCCTAGCCAAGTGCCTTATTTTTGGCTGGGCTTTACTCTTTGTATATTGATTATGCTATATGCCTAGTGGCTCTTGTAGATTGGTTATTGGAGCATTTTTATTGCCTTGTTGCTTCTGGTCGCTATTTTTTTCTTCATGTTACTTGTAAGACCCACCTATTTTTCTTTGAGGCTCACCAAGGTTTTGGGTTATCCAATATGTCCCGAGTTGGGAACATGCTTTAAAGACTAAGTTATTCTTCTCTGGCAATCGAGTCTTCTCCACCTTACACCTCAAGATTTTTGGGTGCACTGCTTTTATTTGGAACACTGCTCTCAAACGGAGTAAATTTAATCCCAGATTCATAAAATGTATCTTCTTTGGATACTCTACCACTCGAAAGGGGACCAATGCCTTGATCCTACCATCCCAGATCCATAAAATGTATCTTCTTTGGATACTCTACCACTCAAAAGGGGACCAATGCCTTGATCCTACCTCTAACAAAATTTATGTGAGTGTTGATGTCTCTTTCTTTGAATGTATTCCCTATTTTCCTTGCTCCGCCCTAAGTGAGGGTGGCTTGGGTTCTTAGAAACTTTCCCTTATCCTACTCCTATGGATTTTCCTCCCATTTTTCCTGCCACTGAGGATTCCCCTCTTCTAGTGAGTGCACCATTCGACGAGTCCTGGTTACATGAGTGCACCATCTCCTCCTCGCATTATCGGTGTTTACACTCGGCACACCCATTCCAATTGTCCTACTCTGGAACCTGCTACCTTCTTACTAGACCCTGACTCCATTCCGGGCGACATTCTTAGCACGAACTCCTCCGAATGAGGAGGTGAGTTCTCTAAGTAAGGGATGCAATCAAACATGCTCTCTATGATAAAATGTCTTTTTTCGCAGTTTAGCGTTGACATACAGAGCATTTGCTACTGTCCTAACGGACCATCAGATCCCGGTTACTATTAAG
>NW_018164777.1:148366-150032 GCF_001263595.1 Phalaenopsis equestris | reverse complement strand
TCTTACGGGCAACCCCACAAACCAACCTGAAATAGTGCCGACAAACCCTGCTATACAATATAAGCCCTAAATCGTTTTAGGATTCTGAGGTTATCATTTGTCATGACCTAAACCCTCACATCTTCCAGGTTATTTGTGTAATTGTTTCACACGAATATAAGCCCTAATTAATAAAATTGGCAGGATGAAACACTTAAAATTTTTCTCCTCAAAACTGAAACCAAACTTTAGGATAGCTTGAGAAGTCATTGGGGTTCTCCACTTGATCCATGACATCCCCTAGTTCCTCTTCCTTTGGATTCCACAACAAAATGTTTGAAATTTGAACTAATCCCCTTTCACACCTCTATGTCCGATTTTGCTGAAGAGACATACCCCTTGAAATTTTTTGAAGATAATGTTTCTTGATTTTTATCGAGAGTCTTCTTAGGTGGCTTTGGTCATTTAAGATGTAATTAACTATAGGGGCTTGCCCTTATAGGAAGTATGTCCAAACCCAGCTTAATATAAATCCTACTTAATCCTTTATATTAAATAGGGGAACTTGTCGGCAAAAAAAAAGGTTTCACAGATCAAACGGACGTCATGCTTTCCTTAGTTTATTTGATGGAGCCTCATCCTCAAGTCATGTGTTTATTCTTCGGAATAGATACAGGATTTGAGGTACAGTGCTCTTTCATTTTAAACTATGAAAAATATGGGGTCAGTTTGATTTCATACTTCAAATTCCTTCCAAAGCGGGCGACGGGATTTTGATTCCGGCAACCGACAGCTTCTTACGGGCAACCCCACAAACCAACCCGAAATAACGCCGACAGCATCTGGCGACTCCGCTGGGGAATGCTTTTCTCTCCATATAAATCAATAAATATTATCTTCACACATCGGTAATGTGTCCATGTCCCTCTTGGACAAAATTACCTTTCTTCTATTGCCATACTTCACCCATTTCTATCTTGGGAAAGTACAGCTAACTCCTTGGACTTCAGGACTAACTGTTCAACCATATTTTAACAGAGGGGTTCAGAAGGCCATTAAGGACTCTTTAAATTTTCACATAGGGTCGAATCCCCAATAGGTGTGTCAGTGGACTAATTCCACCTGGGCATTTTTTGCCACTAATTGGGTCCCGCACTGGGTCCTAAAATTTTTAACTTTCTAAAATTTGACTTGCTATTTTGTAAATTAAACAAAATCATGTTGTGCTGCACGTACTTTGAAATATTAATTAAATCTTACACCTTTTT
Source organism: Phalaenopsis equestris (assembly GCF_001263595.1). NCBI lineage: Eukaryota > Viridiplantae > Streptophyta > Magnoliopsida > Asparagales > Orchidaceae > Phalaenopsis > Phalaenopsis equestris. The sequence continues at coordinate 148,785 of NW_018164777.1, read as the reverse complement.
GAACAAAGATGTTAAAATTACCTGTAAATTAAGACCCGCCCGACCTATAGATTAACCTCTATTTTCAGTGCTTGCACTAAAGATTATGAGGTTTTTGGCTATATAGTTAACCCTAAAACTTTCTGTTTTAAAGCCCGCTGCGATGGCCTACTCAATGCTGACCTTTTCTTGCAACCTGCCAATGGACCGCAGTGCCCATAACGTCGCTCCTACCATCAAGTTCGGAGCTAGATTTGAAGACCTCGAGGTTATCCTCGAGAAAGCCCCCTACGTGGTAATGAAGATCACTGCTCCGGAAATACAAGAGGCATCTGCAGAATTCAGTTTAAACTGCCTTCAGGACTTCCCTGCCTGCAAGAAGGCTAAAGCTGTTGTCATCAAGCTTGCTATCCCTGCTACTGCTAAGGGAAAAGAAGTGA
>NW_018164777.1:115902-141669 GCF_001263595.1 Phalaenopsis equestris | reverse complement strand
GAAACATGGATGACCTATAGATAATTTATGGATTGCCTGGCATTAGCATTGTGCATCCAACAGTTGATTGTTTTTTAGAAGCGTGCACTTGAAGATTTTTTCTGTAGTGTGAGAACAAAAGGAAAGAAAGTCCTAGTTAAACATTTATCAAGTTTGGTACCAGTGTCATTTTGGTCCTAAAGTTGCATTTATTTTACTTAGCTGTTTTGTTTATTGGATCTTGCCAATTTAATATGGATCGATTACCACACATGAAAATAGAAAGAATTTCTACTCATAATTTTGCTTTAAATTTACAGACTTATGTGCTCTATAATTCAAGCAATGTTATTGTTAATATTTTCTTACAAAAAAAAAAAAAGAAGCAAGTCCTAGCCAAGTGCCTTATTTTTGGCTGGGCTTTACTCTTTGTATATTGATTATGCTATATGCCTAGTGGCTCTTGTAGATTGGTTATTGGAGCATTTTTATTGCCTTGTTGCTTCTGGTCGCTATTTTTTTCTTCATGTTACTTGTAAGACCCACCTATTTTTCTTTGAGGCTCACCAAGGTTTTGGGTTATCCAATATGTCCCGAGTTGGGAACATGCTTTAAAGACTAAGTTATTCTTCTCTGGCAATCGAGTCTTCTCCACCTTACACCTCAAGATTTTTGGGTGCACTGCTTTTGTTCGGAACACTGCTCTCAAACGGAGTAAATTTAATCCCAGATCCATAAAATGTATCTTCTTTGGATACTCTACCACTCAAAAGGGGACCAATGCCTTGATCCTACCTCTAACAAAATTTATGTGAGTGTTGATGTCTCTTTCTTTGAATGTATTCCCTATTTTCCTTGCTCCGCCCTAAGTGAGGGTGGCTTGGGTTCTTAGAAACTTTCCCTTATCCTACTCCTATGGATTTTCCTCCCATTTTTCCTGCCACTGAGGATTCCCCTGTTCTAGTGAGTGCACCATTCGACGAGTCCTGGTTACATGAGTGCACCATCTCCTCCTCGCATTATCCGTGTTTACACTCGGCACACTCATTCCAATTGTCCTACTCTGGAACCTGCTACCTTCTTACTAGACCCTGACTCCATTCCGGGCGACATTCTTAGCACGAACTCCTCCGAATGAGGAGGTGAGTTCTCTAAGTAAGGGATGCAATCAAACATGCTCTCTATGATAAAATGTCTTTTTTCGCAGTTTAGCGTTGACATACAGAGCATTTGCTACTGTCCTAACGGACCATCAGATCCCGGTTACTATTAAGGTTGCTCTTGTTGATCTAACCTAGAAAACACCAGTAATGGAGGAGAGGAATGCCCTTAAGCGAAATCATACATGTCTCTTTCTGCAGTTTATGTCGACCATTAGAGCATTGCTACTGTCCTGATGGACCATCAGATCTCAGCTACTATTGAAGTTGCTCTTGCTGATCCAACCTGAAAAACGACAGTAATGGAGGAGATGAATGCCCTTAAGCGAAACCATACATGGGACGTTGTTGATCTTCATCAGGGTTAGAAAGCTGTGGGGTGCCGATGAATTTTCAACACCAAGTTCAACTCTGATGGTTCCTCTGAATGCAACCAGGCATGATTGGTCGGCAAATGATAATCACAGATTTACGGAGTTGACTATAAGGAGACATTTGCTCCAGTGGCTAATTTAAATGCTATTTGGGTTCTGTTGTCCATTGCGGTGAATTTGGATTGATCTTTATTCCGACTAGTTGTTAAGAATGCGTTCTTGAATGAAGAGCTTACAAAAGAGGTATACATATCTCTTCTTTCTGGATTTGACTTTACTGCCTCCAAAGGGCAAGTGCGTAGGCTGCGAAAGTTTCTCTATGGGCTAAAGCAATCTCCAAGGGTCTGGTTCAATAAGTTCACAAAGGTGGTTGTGGGCCATGATTTTACTCGGGCTCAATCAGATTACACTTTCTTCTTCCGACATTCCTCCAATGACTAGGTAACTATCTTTATTGCTATATTGACGATATTGTCCTTACAAGTAACGATCTTCCAACATTGGAGTCCTTGAAAGATAATCTTGCTAAGTCCTTTCAAATGAAAGACTTGAGATCTCTTCGGTACATGAGTGCATCATCTCCGGACATTTGTCTATCTCAGTGCAAATATGTGGTTAATCTCTTGACAAAGAATAATTTTCTTCTATAAAAACCCGTGGCTGTCCTATGGATCCCAATGAAAAATTATCTAGCATTTCCAATATTGTGTCTGTCAACAAGCTTCACTACCAGCGAGTTTTGGGGAAACTCATATACCTCAACCATACTCGCCCCGACATATGCCACGCAGTTGGTATAGTGAGTTAATTCATGCATGAACCTTATAAGCACCATCTCCAAGCTGTCCGCCGAATTCTCCACTATTTAAAAGATACACCGGGCTTAATTTTATTTTTCTCTCATCACATCTCTCGGTCTATTGTTGTTTATATAAATGCTGAATGGGTCGGGTCAGTTCTTGATCGGTGTTTTACGTCGGGGTATTGCTCATTTGTATTTGTATGGATAAATCTTATCATGTGGAAAAACAAAAAATAATCTGTGGTTGCCCGGAACAGTGCTGAAGTTGAATTCGAGTTCAAGTTCTTGAGGATCTATGAAACCCTCTGGTTACGCATCATGCTCCGTGAACTTCGTATGCTAACCTCTGTCCCGCTGTAGCTATTTTGTGTTAGTAAGACCGCCATCAGCATTGCTCACAATCCAGTCCAACATGATTGTACCAAACATGTGGAGATTGACAGATACTTCATTAAGGAAATTATTGAGTCCGAGAAAATTTATGTTCCTTTTGTGCCTTCTAGTGGTTAACTAAGATATATCTTCAACAAGAATCTTCCTCGTCCTTTTTCGATGACTTCAAATCTAAGTTGAAGATGATTGACATCTATGCTTAAACTTGAGGTGGAGTATTAGATTTATAGCGGCAATCCCTAGCCATTATTACTTATTATTAGCTTTTATTCCCTCATTATATATTTTCTATTTATTTTATTCTTTTTTATTTCTTTCCTTGTGTTATGTCTATTGTAATTAGCTTTAAATACCCCTTCTTCTATCAATAAAATTATCCCGATCTATTCCCAATTGATGCCAACACAATGAGCAGCCTCTGAATCATTTTCCCCATTTCTCTTTTTTTTTTTACATCTTTGCTTTAAAATTAGAGGTTCTGTGTAAGCTTTGTAACTTTTTTGTTTCTAAACGGTAACCCTCCCTTAGCTCTTATTATGAATGTAGGTCTTTGGACCAAATCACCCGAACGAATGCCCTTTGTGTTGTTGTATGCTTTAAGAGGCATCGGTTCTCTTTCTAATTAGAAGTGGTTTAGTTTAACCAGCTTTGTATTTGAAATCCGGACACTTACTGATCTACATATCCTACTCTTGACATGCTGATCCAAATGACACGATTTCATTAACAATTTTTTTTTTTAAATCGATTGCTCAGATTTACGGTAGCATATTGCGACTATTTGAAATTTATTTTGACTTTTCATAATGGTCTCATGATGCAATTTACTATCATTGCACTTTATCCCCAGATATTATATCACCATCTATATTTCTATATATAAAAGATACTTGGTATCATTTAATATTTTTGCACTATTGACTAAAATTAAGTATCCACTAAATTCTTATATGATATCTTCAATGGCTCAATCGATTAATTCTCTTTTCATTCAAAAAATGTTTGACATATTATTTATCTATATAGTATATGCCAAGAAATCTCATGTCGAATGCATATCCATCACCATTAAAAAAATATAGATTTAATGCTAATCTTTAACATAATTCAAATGAGATCAGAATATTTTTTATTAAACCACGCCTGCTTTCTGAGGATGGCCACAACTCCTTCCCATATATCTAAATTCAATGCGCCTTGTCATTTTTTTTTCAAATATATAGTCTATCACTTGTTAATTTGAATATTTAGAGAGTGTTTTTTTTTTTTGCCACAGTTCCTGGTTTTTATTATTGGTAGGGCTCATTGATTTTTTCTGTAGTGTGAATGATGTGGAATTGTCCTTTCGAAGCATGTTAGAGGTTCAACAAACATGCTATAAACATCAAGGTTGCTTTGTTAGTATATAAAATTTTTCATCTTTTATTGCTTTATGTCATTATTCTATCTTCTAATGCCTTTTCATAGGTCCGTGCTCTTATTGTGTTATAATACCTGTATAATTCTGACTGATATTTCTGTAGGTCAGGCGAATGACAACATCGCCACATAGAGCAGAAATATTGTCTTCATCTCTGGAGGCTTTCAGGAAAATTCAATCTGAAAGAGCTAGCAAACATATAGCTCATGATGGAAAGGACCCGATCTTCCCTCCTTCAACCATCCATACTGGTTCCGAAAATTCACCTGGAGCATATGATAAGCATTTGGATGACGGAAGACAAACCACAGGTTCAGAAGGTCGCAGAAGGGTGGATGCCATTCATGGAAGTTCCATCATAGATAAGACACATTTAGTGGTAGCCTTTCATAGCAGATCATGTTCAGCACGAGCTAGTCTTTTAACCTCAGAAAAACTGTTAGTTTCTTCTTCTGGGAAGGGCAAGAAAGAACCCCTAGAGCCAATTTCAGAATTTGAAAAACTGGCCTCTAGGAAGGACAGATTACTGGCTGATAATGGGATAGAAAAACAATCAAATGTCTCTGATATGATAAAAAGGAATAACTCTCAATGTATCAAAGAAAAAGAGAAGGATAAGAGAAATACAGCTCCATGGAAAACTATGGATGCCTGGAAGGAAAAAAGGAACTGGGAGGACATTCTAAAATCTCCATTGCGGAGTTCCTCCCGAGTGTCATGCTCACCTGGTTTGGGGAGAAAAAATGTAGAGCGAGCAAGAGTGTTGCATGATAAGTTAATGTCCCCTGAGAAAAAGAAAAAAAGTGCTTTGGATACAAGGAGAGAAGCAGAAGAAAGGCATGCAAGGGCCATGAGAATTAGAGGCCAACTGGAAAATGAGAGATTGCAAAGACTACAGCGCGCATCAGAGAAATTAAATCGTGTCAATGAATGGCAGGCTGTTCGTAGCTTAAAGCTACGAGAGGGACTGAATGCCCGCCAGCAACGTGGCGAAACTCGTCATGAAGCATATCTAGCTCAAGTAGTAAGGAGAGCTGGTGATGAGAGCAGTAAAGTTAATGAGGTTCGTTTCATTACTTCATTAAATGAAGAGAATAAAAAGCTGATATTGCGTCAGAAACTTCACAATTCAGAATTAAGAAGAGCTGAAAAAATGCAGACAATCAGAGTAAAACAAAAGGAGGACATGGCAAGAGAGGAGGCTGCCATGGAACGAAGGAAGCTCCTTGAAGCTGAAAAAATGCAACGTCTTGCTGAGACACAGAGGAAGAAGGAAGAGGCTCAGCTAAGAAGGGAAGAAGAAAGAAAAGCTTCTAGTGCTGCACGGGAAGCAAAGGCTGTAGAACAGCTTCGTAGAAAGGAAATACGAGCCAAAGCTCGGCAGGAGGAAGCAGAGCTTTTAGCCCAGAAATTAGCTGAAAGGCTGAGTGAAAGTGAACTGCGTCGTAAGTTTTATTTGGAGCAAATACGTGAAAAAGCATCTACAGATTTTAGAGATCAGTCATCTCCTTTGGTGCGTCGTTCTTTAAACAGAGAGGGCCCGAGTCGGCACTTACCAACTAATGGTGAAGATAACCAGACATCATGTGTTCCTGTTATTGGAAATTCAGAACCAGGAGTGCCATATCCAACACAGCAGCAATCATTGAAGCGAAGGATAAAAAGAATCCGTCAAAGGCTAATGGCTCTCAAACATGAATTTATTGAACCTCTATTTGTTGCTGAAAATTTAGGGCTCGGATGCAGAACACTACTAGGAACTGCCAGGGTGAAAATTGGGAGATGGCTTAAGGAGCTTCAGAGGCTTTGTCAGGCTAGAAAGGAAGGAGCAGCAAGCATTGGATTGATTGTTTGTGATATGCTAAAAGTATGCTTCTTTTTGCTTGCAGTTATATTTTATTTTCCTATTTTTAATAGTATTATCTATATTGATTAAGGCGGACATTTTATGCACCAATTTCCCATCATATATACTAATCCGAAGAGGAGTTTTGTTGGCTTTATTTTAATTTTTTTTAAAATTTCTATCAAATTAGTTGAGATTAATATTAGGCTGGTGCTGATTTTAGAATTTGCTTATGTAGAAATGGTTCAGGACCTTAATAATTGAATTGCATGATCCATCCATGCTGATAGGGGAAGGCTTGATTGTAAATTAATATTTGTCATAATTTTGCAATTATTTTGCAGCTGTTTTTTGAGCCAATACTTGTTTGTTCTGATTTCTTTCCCAAACAGTTTCTGGAGGGCAAGGACATTGAGCTTCACGCATCTCGCCAAGCAGGTTTACTTGATTTCATATCTTCTGCCCTGCCTGCCTCTCATACATCAAAACCTGAGTCTTGCCAGGTTACAGTCTATTTTCTTAGACTCCTTAGAGTCTTACTGTCCGTTCCGGCCAACAGGGCTTATTTTCTCGCACTAAATCTTTTGCCTCCAATTATTCCCATGTTGTCCGCATCTCTGGATAATTACATAAAGGTTGCTGCATCTTCAAACCATGGAACTAACAACTCAGCGAATAAAATGCCAACTGATAACATGGATACAGTTACTGAAGTTCTAGACTCTTTCTTGTTTACTGTCACTACAATTATGGGTTACACAACGAATGATGAAAGAGAACTTCAAATGCAGGTTGATTTATTGGAGTTGATTGTTTCGTATCAAGCTATTCATCGCCTACGTGATCTTTTCGCGCTTTATGATAGGCCCCAGGTGGAGGGATCTCCTTTTCCTTCATCTATTATTCTAAGTCTGAATCTCTTATCAGTACTAACTTCTAGACCAGGTTCTATCTCATCAATCAATTGGGACGCTGGTATATCTAAATCAGCAATAGAAAAAGAAAATGAGTTTTCAGAAATTGTAGATTATAATGATGTTGTAGATAAATTTGTGATGAGTGATGCTTCTGGAGATGGCAAGTCTTCTCAATTGGCCACTCTTCCACAACCAAGTGAAACTATCCCAGCAACTGAGTCTACTCAAATGGTTATGAAGAGGGTTCTTTCAGATATACCAGAGACTCAATCCAGAAAAGAAACGTCTGATTTTTCTCTTGAATCAAACAGAGAAGAAGTCACTTCAGTGGCAGATGAACTTTATATTGGATCTCAGAAGTGCAACTCAGAAGAAATAGCAAAGTCACCGTTGGATCAAGAAGATCAAAAGATCACTAAGGATAGTCAAGCGTGTAGAAAGAGGAATGATGAAGTACCGTGTAATTATGAAAGAAATAAAGAAGCTACCTCTAAGCAACCTTTAGCTTTTTTTCTATCCGCCATGGCTGAGACTGGTCTTGTTAGTCTTACATCATTGCTGACCGCCGTACTACTACATGCAAATAGTAGACTATCATCTGATATGGTATGTTCCTTCTGAAATAGAAAAAAATCTCTTTTTACACTGTATAATTCATGCTCTGATATTTTTTTAAATTTTATTTATTTATTTATTTATTTTTTTTGCATTTGGAAGTAGCCAATAATCCCAGTTCCCTTCAGTCAAGAAAACTTTGTATGGTATGTTGATACCCTAGGAATGTTAAAGAAAGATTGGTCACAGACTAGTAGATTATTGATTCATATTTTATGTTTAACGTTTGGATGTAATAACCAATAATCCCAATACCCATCCATCAGTCAAGAAAAGTTTTGTGGTACATCGATGGCCTTGAAATGTTTAACATCTTTCTTCGACTTATATCTATTAATTCTCCATCTTTGCCCACAATAATATCATTTCTGTACTCCCATCAGCTTTCACTACCTATATTTTCTTTCCAATGGTTTTTTGCATTTCTATTTGCTACAAACTTTAGGCAATGTGTTTTGCTTTTGTTTATTTTATATAATTAAGGTTGGATAGTTAAAATGGAAAAGTGTGTAGGGAGTAGTAGCACGTGATAAGAGAATATTAGGAATTAAGGGAATAAATATGGGATTAGGCTTTACTATACTGTGATTGCATCATGAGTTTAAGTAGTATAGCTGGTTCTACTGCAAGGGATTAGGGCTTTGTAATGGAAGGTCTTTATTGGTGCCCATATTAGGCGATAGAGTGAACCTTACCTGATACTTATTTTATGACGTTTCTGATTCCTATTCCACACAGACGAGCAATGTCATATATACATAAATATCACAAAGAATGCAACTACATAAAATGCTGTAGGTTTTCTATTGGAGGGATAGAAGTTAAGAAATGCATATACTAACATTTTCTTATTATTGAAAAGTTTGCCCAATAAAATTTGTTGAAAGATTTTTTACAATCATTAATGATTCACTATTGATAGAATTCTATCTTGATTTGGGTCACCATTGGACTATGGGTGGTGAAGAGGAGTCAATGAAGAATCAAGAGTTGGGAAGAGGAATCAATGGAGAATTTAAGAAAAAAGTTTGCAAAAGAAAAGAATGACTGCAAAAGGAAAAATTTGCATGGGCAAAAACCCATTCTCTTAGTGTATAATCTTTTTATGTGGGAGCCTTATAAGTTTATAATGCGGGTTTGTTATAAAGTGGGACTCAGTTTTACAATATGAAATTTTATTCTCAGGGCTCCTCAAAGCATCATTGTTTTTAAATTTCTTCAAGTGGATTTTATGATATTTGACTATTTGTGAGCCCAAGACTTAAAATTAATAATGCGAGAATGGATGGTCAGATAATGATATTCAAAATTGTTCTAATTTCTATTTTCATTCTCTATAATTAACATTTAATCATTTCAAAAGAAATGAAGGAGCTAATGCTGATTTAAAAACTTAATTAAACAAATGATAAATTTAATTCAACTCAGGTTGTCCATGTTTCATGTAGATATTCACTTCTTTATTAATCATTTTCTAATCAAATGATTAAATCTAAAAGGTTAATTTACAATAAAATAAGCTATAACCAATGAATTCTCCTACTTCTAAACTATAGTAATACAATGAAAAGATATAATATACATGTTAGTTAAACTTTTTAATAAGTTAAAATATGAATATTTGATAATTTATATTTATGAATATGATCTATTAAAATATTTTAAAATTTTTATTATGTCATAATATATCACTTTTATATTTATATCATTTTATATACACTCATCGCAGGAGTACTGACTAAAATTATTACTTTAAGGTATTTCAATATCAATTTTTTTTTCATTTACATGCACGAGTACCTTAGTATTTTTTTGTTAGTACCATAAATGGGTGAACTCCATTATAGTCAAACATGCTCATATAATCAGTCTATCATGTTCATATCATTTATATATTTTTTTGTTCAATTCTACTTTTCAAGAATAACATTAGTATTTCTAAAATATATATTTATCACATTATTTGATCTAAAAGTGTGTATAAATCATTGTAAAAGAGTACTATCATGTCTCAGTAATAATTTAATGAATTCGAGGTGAATATTCTTACTTCTAAGTTATAATGCAAAATTGAAAGTTTAAGTTAACTCTAATTAACTAATTTTTTTTAATTTAGAAAAATGGATGCACCAGAGATTATGAAAGAGGGTAATGTGATTAGAATGAGGAAGTACCATCCTGCAATAGTTGTGAACAAGAATATCCTAACCCAGTTGATGACAACGATGACGCAACTTATTTGAGAGCTCAGATTGTTGCATAATGGAAGTGATGCAATTGTTGTGGATAAATATTTGAAAATATTTCAAGATTTGTGTCAACCTTTATTCAAGAGATTGAAGCAGAGAAATGACTAATTTGAATAGAGAAGATATTAGATAGCATTGCATGTCCAGATAAAATTTTATAAGGAGAGGAGATTGTAATAACTGAAGATAAAATATAATAAAATGTAATTGGCAAGTCTATTCAAATGAAGTGTTTCGATGGTTTTGTAAGAGGGATAATACTAATTTCTTCTCACTTGAATCAGAGAAGGGACGAAACTGACATAGAGAGAGAGAGAGGGAGAAAAATCGAGTGGTTCAAATTTCTGAAAGAGAAATTGAAGAACGAAAGGCAGAGTAGAGAGAGAAGTTGACCATGTATAGGAAGCACACAATGGGGCAACTCACATGCGTTAAGGGCGAGATGACTTTGCCATTTGTAGTGGGTTCACCTGGGGGTGTTGAAGTTGAAGTTTGGGAGAGGAGCACGAGGATTGTTGCATTTTGTCACCTGCAGGAAGAAGACAACACACTCCCTAGGGTTCACTAAGTACATCCTGTGCAAACGAAGGAAGAGGAAGGTTCGTGCGAGTCGTGCCCTAGCCAAATGAAGAAAGGAAAAGGAAGTTTGTGCATGCGGGATCGAAGATCGATCCGTGAGCTGACTTTATAGCTTTAATTATATAAATAATTTTATCAATATAATTAAATGTTATTAAGTTAAATTTAATTCTATGAATTAATTTTTGTGATTATGAATTGTCAAATAGTTGAATTAAAGAATAAGGGAGATTGAGATCAATCTTTATGTAAAAGATGAGGAGGTAAAGCTCGAGTTTATTTTTATTAACTTTATTAAAGAAAAATTTTATTTATAAAATTTGATTATGTTGAAAATGTAAAATATGATTTATAGGCAAAACAACAAGTTAAAGAATTTGGAAGGGATCATCTCATAAGGTAAAATCAAGGTGAGTACTTTTACTTCTAAATAATAATAATAATACCGTCTTTCATCTAAATCACTCGCACTAGAATGATATTACTTAAGATATTTTGGTAGTACAAGTAGAGTATGATTAGTTCTGTTTCATTATTCAAAGTGATCACCTAGAAATGACTGTTAAAGATTTGCATAGTTATATTTATTTATTACATATGCATATTAGAGAAGAAAGATATATAATGATAAGTAGAGTGCAAATGAAATGATAGATAATATGCCTGCATGTGCATGCTTAACTATGATGAAGTTAACCTCTTTATTGTACTATAGGAAGAACACTAAGAAACTTATGATATTGATGTGTTTTAATTGATACAATTTTAGATGGTTCTATTGTAATGGTTGTACGTAAAATTATATATATATATATATATTTGTGTTCGCATCTTGTATGGCGGCAGTGCTACGGTTGTCTTCGTGCCTGCGTCTCGTCTGCGACAGAGCTGCTCGACAACTTCTACTTGCGTCTCGTCTGCGACAGAGCCGCTCGACACTTTCCTGCTTCTGCTGCGTCTCGTCTGCTACAGAGCCGCTCGACCGCTCGACAACTTCCTGCTGCTGCGTCTCCTCTGCGACAGAGCCGCCCGTTCTGCTCGGCTCTGCCTCTGCCATCTGCGACAGAGCCTATCTACACTCGTCCAGCCTCACACACTGTGTTGCAGGTTGGCACTGGCTGCGAGAATGACCTTAGGGCTTTCCTACGCCGCCGCCCTCGTCGGTGATAACCCCGCTTAACTCTCCTATGCTACAGTGGTTCACAAGCGTAGCTTCTCTTTTCAGCTCGCAGATAGTGCGGTATTCCCACAAATTTACCATGATTATGTTGCAGGAAATAACGATTGCAATCTCATAAAAAAAGTAGAGAAAATGGCGGGCAAACCAACAATTTTTTTTTCTGACACTGAAATTTCAACTCGTGCAAGAAAATACAAATTTACAATAGTTGGAAAGTTTCAATTAGGTTGCCCTAAGATGGAGATTATCAGGAAGGTTTTTGAAGATTTCAAATTGATTGGGAATTGACAGGTGGGTCATTTCGACGGAAGTCATGTTATGATACGGCTGAGCACAGAAGATGATTACACGGAGATTTTCTCAAAGAAATTCATCACAATTGAGGAAAAACATATGCAATTGCTCAAATGGACCCCAATTTTGATCCCAGTCAAGAACCCTTAATTGCACTTATCTGGTTCTCATTACTTGAACTCAAACTTCATTTCTTTGACCTACCTATATTATATGCAATTGAGACTATCCTTGGAAAACCTTTGCAGGTAGACTTACCTACATTTCATTTCTCAAGGCCCTATATTGTAAGAATTTTGACTGAACGAAATATTACACTACCAGATTTAGAAGTCTGACTTGGATCTGCTCACAATGATTATTGACAAAAAATCATTATGGAACAAAAACCATACTATTGCAAGCACTGCAAGATGTTTGGACAGTCGCAGGAGAAATGTTTCAGATTGCACCCACAGTTGAGAACCAATAGTCAAAAGCAGGAACACACTATTAGTGCACCCCATGTGCCTGAACGCGCTCATAGCAAACCTGATGACAACCAACCTGATGAGGGAATCATCACAAGACAAGAGTCGGTGTCTTCCCCTGGGATCCCTTCTTCTGACCATACTACAACAGATAATGTTCGAACTGAAAATCAGGATAGTCCCGCAGCTCCTATTCAGGAAACATCAGGTGCAGAGGTAACAATTCACACTTCACATACATTGGAACCTATCGCGGTGGCAAAAACTGTCTTTCCTCGTACTGCGATGCTAACATCAAATCAGATCGAGGATCACATGAGCCAGACTTCAGATGAAGAATGACAGGTTTACACTTCTCAGCGGAAGAAGATGGCTGGGGGCTCACTTCAACTTGAAAACTTAATGAATAATACTTTGGTGACTCTTGGCAATGACATGACTCTTTAAAGTTTGTTATCTGGTTCCGCTCCTAAAATTAGAGGACCTACCTATATTATATATGCAATTGAGACTATCCTTGAAAAACCTTTGCAGGTAGACTTACCTACATTTCATTTCTCAAGGCCCTATATTGTAAGAATTTTGACTGAACGAAATATTACACTACCAGATTTAGAAGTCTGACTTGGATCTGCTCACAATGATTATTGACAAAAAATCATTATGGAACAAAAACCATACTATTGCAAGCACTGCAAGATGTTTGGACAGTCGCAGGAGAAATGTTTCAGATTGCACCCACAGTTGAGAACCAATAGTCAAAAGCAGGAACACACTATTAGTGCACCCCATGTGCCTGAACGCGCTCATAGCAAACCTGATGACAGCCAACCTGATGAGGGAATCATCACAAGACAAGAGTCGGTGTCTGCCCCTGGGATCCCTTCTTCTGACCATACTACAACAGATAATGTTCGAACTGAAAATCAGGATAGTCCCGCAGCTCCTATTCAGGAAACATCAGGTGCAGAGGTAACAATTCACACTTCACATACATTGGAACCTATCGCGGTGACAAAAACTGTCTTTCCTCCTACTGCGATGCTAACATCAAATCAAATCGAGGATCACATGAGCCAGAATTCAGATGAAGAATGACAGGTTTACACTTCTCAGCGGAAGAAGATGGCTGGCGGCTCACTTCAACTTGAAAACTTAATGAATGATACTTTGGCGACTCTTGGCAATGACATGACTCTTCAAAGTTTGTTATCTGGTTCCGCTCCTAAAATTAGAGGAAGAGACATGACTAAAATGGTTCGTCTCTAGCTACTTGTTTTCTGCATCTTTTAAATTTGTTTTACATTTTATTGAGTCTATCTGTATCTTTTGTTGAGGTATTACTGTACTTTTATCGTATGATAGGGTGCCTCTTTTGGGCTCTTCTCATACAACATTTATGTATCATTTTCTATTTTAATACAATCAGCCATTGGGCTTTTCATATATATATATATATATATATATATATATATAAAAATGTTGAGGTATTACTGTACTTTTATCGTATGATAGGGTGCCTCTTTTGGGCTCTTCTCATACAACATTTATGTATCATTTTCTATTTTAATACAATCAGCCATTGGGCTTTTCATATATATATATATATATATATATATATATATTAAAATGACATAGTATGACATAATAAATATTTTGAAATATCTTGATCAATCATATTCATAAATATAAATTATTAAATATTCTTATACCGATTTGCTAGAAGTTTAACTGACATGCATATTATTTTTTTTCATTGTGTTATTATAGTTTAGAAGTATAAGTATTCATTAGCTATTGTAGTTCATGTTATTTTATTTGACCATTCAAGTTTAATTATTAATTAAAAATGAGTAATAGAGAAGGGAATATCTACAAAACGTGGTCAACATGACCTAAGGTAAATTTATAATTGCTCCAAGTAAATTATTTTCATATTGACTTTTTGATTTATTATGGATTATAAAAAGTTAGTGATAGGAAATTTTAATTTCACCATCCCATCGTCTGTTAACTTATTGTTTAATTCTAAGCTTGAGTCGGATCGTGACAATTTGATGTGAAGAAAAATGTATGTTTCTGCTGCTCAACACAATCACTTCAATAAAGGTTAAAAAACTATGTGCCTTGCAATATCAACTTTCTTCCAACTCTTTTAGACTCATGGAAATGACTTTCATCATGCCTCAAAGTCGATGATAACTTTATACTTCACAACCAACCGGGGATGCTTATACAAAATATCAAGTTAGTAAAGTTGGTCACTATATCAAATTGAAGTTTTGATTCAACCCTATACATTAGAAGCAATTAGTTATCCCTTAAACTAAATTAGTTTTTTTTTTTTAACTCTACAAGCACATTGTGGATACGACTCTTTGCTTCTTCTCTTGCCTCGACTACCTTTATCCCTTAAAGAGGAAAATTTGTGAATGTGGTTTTTAAATAATAGATTGAGTTTTTGGAGAGATGTTTATATCAAAAGGATATTAGAAGTAGAATTTATTCAAGATAAAGATATTGAAAATAAATTCAGGTAATTTATTGACCAAGTTAATTTTGATGGATTGGGAAGAAAAAAAAGTAGATCAAATGATACTTGAATAGAAATACTTCAAAAAAAAATTTTATGAATGGGTTAGCATCTCACGTAAGACTGAGCGGTACTAATGGAAAATAAGGATTCATAAAGTTTACTTCTAATAGTTGGGATTAGGTTGATGGTTCTAATAATGATGCTTCTAGCCTTTAGGCAATGAATACTAAATTTGTTCTTCATTGTATTTGTGAATATTTAGGCAATGTTTTTTTTGCATAAACCAACTTTGGTTAGATTTGAATGCTGTACCAATTTATTTGTGTACTCCAACAACTCTTGTTTTGTATGTATTTCAATCTTATATTTTGTGAAACGTTTTTATTACGTGGTGATCTTTTGTTTTAAAAATGCTCTTGCTGATTTATTTAAGTTGCATGAGGTTGAAATTATACTTTCCTAATTGTTGACCTCATTTTCGGATGAAGTCTTCACTTCTCTCCTTAGAGCCTAGGGTCTAGCTTTAGGTTTCTCTTGTTCGACCCTCTTAGAGGACTAGTACGAAACTCACACCATTTAGAAAATTCGAGCCACCTCTCGTCACTCCCTCGAGTCTCGCATGGGCAGTCTCGAATCCTTGACATTTCGTTGAGTTGATTAGGACCGACACATGAAACTCGAGTCGAGTTCCTACATTAATAGGAGCAGCCCCTAGGGAACCTCTTGCTACCCGAACGCTTGATAACTCCGCATTTTGCGCACGCATCGTACCCTGCACGATTTTGAATTGAATTGACTCGTCCATCGGCGAACTCGTCTGGACGACCCCAGATGACAAAACATCCACACGTATGTGTCCGAGACTTCAACTTTAGCTAGAAAGGACACCCATATTATTATGGTTTCGCGCGCGAGCGATTAGCACGAATATCGATGCACATTTTTTTTAATTAGCGGTGTGCGGGCTTGGGCTCAACCCAGGTTCAACTCGGATCCGATCTGGGCTAGACTCGGGCTAATCAACCCAGCTCAAATATTTTCAAAATACAAATTTTAATTTTAAATTGGTAATTTAATCTCACATTAATTGGATTAAATTGAAATTTAATATTTGCCTAACGAGGATTCTCCCACATGGAAGGTGTTAATTTGGCGCCTAATGCCCTCAACGACTCGATCTTGCTCCTGTTTTTATTATCCTTAGCTCTCCCGCTCACCTTCCAGCAACATTAGGCGCCCGCTCCTCTGTTAATCCCACATGGAAGGTGTTAATTTGGCGCCTAATGTCCTCAACGACTCGATCCTGCTCCTGTTTTTATTATCCTTAGCTCTCCCGCTCGCCTTCCAGCAACATTAGGCGCCCGCTCCTCTGTTAACCGTGACATCCCTTTTCTCTCGACACCGAAGCCATTCATCTTCCCGTCTGCCCTTGTGCTCGCCTCCTTTGCTCGACCGAATTCCCTCTTTTCTTAGAGCCGTGGCCCTCGCCTTTTCCTCACCTCACCTTCCAACCATAATCCTCTCTTCCACGCAACTGACTCCGCACTCGCTCGCCTCCACGCAAAAAAACCCTCATTCTCCTACTCTCCTCTGCGAAACCAAGGCCTTACCTACTTTTCCTCGCGCAACCAGAACCCCCGCTCTCCTCTCTGCGACCATAACCCCCGCTTTCCTCCTCTTTGCGACCAGAAGCCCGAGCGACTGAAAACCTCACCTGCTACCTCTCTCTCGACTACTCGAGTCTGCCTCCCTCTCCCTTCAATTGTTTGGTCAAGGATTGATTTCTGCTTCGTGCGAGATTGCCCTTGCAAGCTCTTCAGCTTGGTCTTTCTCCTCTATTCTATTGCGCTCGACGTCAATAGTACGCGAAGCAACAAGGCTTTGGCTCCAGGTAATTCCTTCAGGGCCTAAAACCATTACACTTTCGGAGACCTGCTAATTCGAGCTCTGCCAATATGATTTGAAAAATTAGCTGCGACTTATTCTCATGGATTGGTTTTCTCTGTAAGATTCTTATGTGCATCTATTATGCTTGATGAGATAGATGTAAGCTTTAACAATCACATTTCGTTTTAGTTTGAAACATGATGATTAAGTTTAAGGCGTCTAGTTTAAATAGCTGAGAATTACATTTTTTTTTTACTTTTGAATGAATGTTGTGGACATGCTTAGAGGTAACTGCTGTACATGCTCCTAAGTTTGGAAAGTAAGAAAAGAATTATCATGTAGCCTGGATGAAGCAATATGTTCATCGAGTATTGTTCTACGGAACGATTCAATGAATCTAAACTTTTTTTTTTAGCCTTCTTGATAAAATCTATCATCATTTTGAAGAAGAGAATTTTATTGAACTACTTTACCTTTAAGGGCATTTACATACATACCACTCAATTGCCTCATGTATTTACATATCTAGCACCTTCTAGCACCTAAACTTAATCTTATGTTGCCACGAGATGTCACAATTCATGCCAAACAATTCCTAAGCTTTTACATGTCTTACACCTGAACTTTACTTTTGCATTTATACAACCA
Source organism: Phalaenopsis equestris (assembly GCF_001263595.1). NCBI lineage: Eukaryota > Viridiplantae > Streptophyta > Magnoliopsida > Asparagales > Orchidaceae > Phalaenopsis > Phalaenopsis equestris. The sequence continues at coordinate 124,320 of NW_018164777.1, read as the reverse complement.
AACATTCCAATTGTTTTGGAGTCATTGCGGGTGTTGATTTGGAGCATTTTGTAGGCTGATTTTGGGGCAGTTTTGACACAACTTTGGAACCATTTTGACATCATTTGAGTATCATTTTGACACTGATTTGGAGCATTTTATGGACTGATTTTGGAGCAAATTTTGCACTGTTTTGGCACTGATTTTTGGGTGCTTCTGTGGACTGGTTTTGGAGTAATTTTTGCAATGTTTTGGGACTGTTTCGAGCTGATTTTGTGTTCTATTTTGGAGCCACTTTAGGTACCAGTTTGGACTGATTTTGTGTACTATTTTGGAGCCACATATGTGCTGTCCACTAATGTTCGGGTTCATTGGAAGCTACATAGGTGCTGTTCACTATGGTTTGGGTTCGTAAGAAGCGACCCAAGTGCTGTACACTATGGTTTGGGTTCGGCAAAGATGCCTACATCCTCTGGAGCAGAGCGACGACTTTCTTTTCAATATTTAGAAAAAAGTACAAAATACAAGATTCAGAATCTCAGAACTCAGAGACTTACCTAGGGTTAAAAACATGACATATATATAACTCTATAATAATATGTAATTACTTAAATTACCCCTGTACCAAACCGCGGGGAGTTGCCCTCGCACCCCCAATTCGCACCCCCAGCCCACATAATGAAACTCCCCCGATTGGACAGATCCTTCAGCTCCACTCCGCTCGTGGGCTCCGCTTCGCTCCAGCATCTATCCCATTTATGATATACCAGTCATACCTAACAATAACATCATAGACCATGGTTTCAAATATCCAGTCCCTTAGGAGAAATACATATGCCTAACAAATCTACACATTGGCGAATATCCAACCCATTAGGAGAAAATACATCGAGTTTCTTATGCACTAGTGTGAGTTGGGCCACCATGCTTCAGTTGTGCCCTCACTCCCCTCAACCCACTAAATTTCAAGAGACACTTCTCTTCAACTCCAAGTGACATCTCTTCATTCTAAGAGACTCCAAATTATGGTATTATGAGTTATACCTAACAAATATCCACATTGGCGAATATCCAGCCCTTTAGAAGAAATATATCGTGGAGTTTCTCTCCCTTTTCTCTCCTCTCTCTTATCTCTCTCTACCCGAGAGCTTCAAACCGAAGCACACCAAAAGAAGAACCTGTGAAGCTACCAATATCGAAGAGAGATGTCTGAGAAACCAAATCTCGAGAGAGATTACAAGAGGAGCGAGATTACAAGGGGAGCTAGTATGCTTATTTATTAATTTCATCATGTCATTAGACCAATTAAGGAATTAATCAAATAATTAATGAAACCCATTAATTATTTCTTTTTCTCTCCTGCAGCAAATCATAGAAGGAATTAAGAGCAATTAATTTCGAGTATAAATCCAATTTGCTGCTAAACATTAGAAAATGCTAATTTAAGCAGTGGACCGGTTTTCATATTCGAAACAAATCTCTCACTTGGAGACTAGCACACTAGCTGCATCATCTGCTAGCTGCGTCGTCTTTTTCTTCAAACGTGATATCCTCCACTTCTGCAACTCAAAGCTCCGGTCTTCATGTCAGAAGACTAGCTGAAGTCGAGCACAACTTCTGTTTCTCAAGAATAACACCCTCAGTGGATATATCATCATCAACAGTCTTGTATCTTCAAGCTTTTTCCTGGGTTATTCTTGTATCTGCTAATAACTCCCACTTCATAGGCAATATCCTGCCTCAATTGAAAACCTTTTTTAACAAGTCCAGCCTTGTACCTTTTACTGCTATCAAACACAGTTTTCACCCGGTACACCCACTTGTTGTGCAACGCTTTCTTCCCTGGTGGAATTTCCGTCAGCTCCCAAGTCTGATTCCCTGACAGGGAATCTATCTTTTCCGATCGCTTTCTCATTAACAGAATATTAATTTTTTTCCCATAAAGGTAGTCCTCTATCTACATCCTCTAGTAATCAAAATCTGTGTCATTAAACTTATCGATCTCCGATGTCATCACATCATCTATGGTCATCGCTTTCCCTCAGATTCGAACCTGAAAAACTAGGAATCGACACAAATTCAGAAGAACACAGAGATTTACGAGGTTCGGCAAAGTTGTCTACTTTCTCGGGAGCAGAGCGGCGACTTTCTTTTTCATATTCAATAAAGAGTACAAAATACAAGATTCAGAATCTCAGAGACTCAGAGACTCACATAGAGTTAGAAACATGATATATATATAACTCTATAGTAATATGTAATTACATAAATTACCCCAGTACCAAACCGCGGGGTGTTGCCTCCGCACCCCCAACCCACATAATGAAACTCTTTCGATTGGACAGATCCTTTCGCTCCACTCCGTTCGTGGGCTCCGCTTCGCTCCAGTATCTGTCCCATTTATGGTTTATGAGTCATACCTAACAGGGCATGCCTTAAGAGGGAACTTGAAACCCAGGTAAAGTAAATTTTATTTAATCTTTGTATTAAATATAGAAACTTGTCGGTCACACATAAAAGGTTCGCAGACCAAATGAATGTCACAAATCTCTTAGTTTGCAGGATTGGGTGTATCGCCGGGGTCTACACTTATTTCTCAGAATGTGTAGTATTCATGATACCAGATACGATTATGTAAACAATTAGATCAATGAAATCCATTCGGTCTCATTTTTAAAAAAATTAAAATATTATTTTCATAATCTAAACTATATACCTTATATTTATTAATTGTATATTTAAATGAAATTTTTGAAAATCGTACATCAAAATCCATCGAAAGTTGACTCTGACACTTATCATTTCTTTTTCTAGGTTAAATCCAAACTAAATTGCTAAACATTAGAAAATGCTAATTTAAGCAGTGGACCGGTTTTCATATTCGAAACAAATCTCTCACTTGGAGACTAGCACACTAGCTGCATCATCTGCTAGCTGCGTCGTCTTTTTCTTCAAACGTGATATCCTCCACTTCTGCAACTCAAAGCTCCGGTCTTCATGTCAGAAGACTAGCTGAAGTCGAGCACAACTTCTGTTTCTCAAGAATAACACCCTCAGTGGATATATCATCATCAACAGTCTTGTATCTTCAAGCTTTTTCCTGGGTTATTCTTGTATCTGCTAATAACTCCCACTTCATAGGCAATATCCTGCCTCAATTGAAAACCTTTTTTAACAAGTCCAGCCTTGTACCTTTTACTGCTATCAAACACAGTTTTCACCCGGTACACCCACTTGTTGTGCAACGCTTTCTTCCCTGGTGGAATTTCCGTCAGCTCCCAAGTCTGATTCCCTGACAGGGAATCTATCTTTTCCGATCGCTTTCTCATTAACAGAATATTAATTTTTTTCCCATAAAGGTAGTCCTCTATCTACATCCTCTAGTAATCAAAATCTGTGTCATTAAACTTATCGATCTCCGATGTCATCACATCATCTATGGTCATCGCTTTCCCTCAGATTCGAACCTGAAAAACTAGGAATCGACACAAATTCAGAAGAACACAGAGATTTACGAGGTTCGGCAAAGTTGTCTACTTTCTCGGGAGCAGAGCGGCGACTTTCTTTTTCATATTCAATAAAGAGTACAAAATACAAGATTCAGAATCTCAGAGACTCAGAGACTCACATAGAGTTAGAAACATGATATATATATAACTCTATAGTAATATGTAATTACATAAATTACCCCAGTACCAAACTGCGGGGTGTTGCCTCCGCACCCCCAACCCACATAATGAAACTCCCTCGATTGGACAGATCCTTCCGCTCCACTCCGTTCGTGGGCTCTGCTTCGCTCCAGTATCTGTCCCATTTATGGTTTATGAGTCATACCTAACAGGGCATGCCTTAAGAGGGAACTTGAAACCCAGGTAAAGTAAATTTTATTTAATCTTTGTATTAAATATAGAAACTTGTCGGTCACACATAAAAGGTTCGCAGACCAAATGAATGTCACAAATCTCTTAGTTTGCAGGATTGGGTGTATCGCCGGGGTCTACACTTATTTCTCAGAATGTGTAGTATTCATGATACCAGATACGATTATGTAAACAATTAGATCAATGAAATCCATTCGGTCTCATTTTTAAAAAAATTAAAATACTACTTTCATAATCTAAACTATATACCTTATATTTAAATTAAATTTTTGAAAATCGTATATCAAAATCCATCGAAAGTTGACTGACACTTATCATTTGGGATAACTTTCTGTTTGCATTGCGTTTCAGACCACTGTCATAGGTCTGTTTGAGGAATTGTTTGTTGTTGTTTTCTAAATTTTTTGTGGTAGGAGGCTACTTTCTTCAACTTAACTTGTTAAAGTGAGGTGGTTTTAAGAAAGTAGTTGTCTGATTGTTTTAGAAAAAAATTATTTATAATTCTCATTGTAGTTTTCCAAAATGTCGAGTTCTCCACTACAGTTTTACAACCACCTTTTAAAAAACTACATTCACCCCAAATAGACCCTAATATTGTTAAAGTTCTTTTATCATTAACATCAGCTAATAAGGATTAAAAAATGCAATGTTGAAGTTGAGTAAAGAGTTATTTATGATGTTCCCACCAATGTTATCCCAAAGATAGAACAAAAGGCATGTAAATGTTGGAATACATGCTTAGGACTGCTTATTGAGTCTAGGTTTATTTGAATTTAGTTTTTTTCTTAATTTTAGGAGTTAGTTGCTATTTTTTCTTGAATTTTGTTTCTTGTTACTTTATTGGCTGATTTTTAGGTCTTTTCTTGGAATTTTGCTATTAGCTCAAAGTTTAAAATATTGTAAGGTTACACAAAAGGTGTGGTTCTGATTTCCCTTCAATCTACAACAAGAAATTTTAGTTTCTCTTCTTTCTCATTTTCAAGAAACCAACAATTTGGTATCAGAGCTCTGTTCTTAAGGGATCTGTGCATGAGTTTGAGCGGCAATGAAGATCGAAGCTACTTTTTCCTCAGTTGCTCCACCAGTGTTTGACGGAGACAATTATCGGATCTGGGCAGTCCGCATGGAGACGTACCTGGAAGATCTCTGGGAAGCAATGGAAGAAGACTATGACATTCCTTTTCTCCATGAAAAACCCACCGTAACACAAATTAAAGCACAAAAGGAGAAGAAGACAAAGAAATCAAAGGCAAAAGTTTGCCTGTTTGCTGCAGTTTCCTCTACAATTTTTCACTCGTATCATGTCGTTGAAAATGGCAAAAGGGATTTTGGATTATCTCAAATCTGAGTATGAAGGAGATGAAAGAATTCGAGGGATGCAGATGCTAAACTTGGTTCGTGACTTTGAATTGCAAAAGATGAAGGAGACAGAGACCATAAAGAAGTACTCTGACAGACTACTCAACATAGCAAATCGTGTCAAATTATTGGGTTCTTTTCTGGAAGATTCAAAGATTGTTCAGAAAATCTTTGTAACAGTGCTTGAAAGATTTGAGGCTATCATCACCACCTTAGAAAACACGAATGATCTGTCAAAGATTGCTTTGAAAGAACTCTCAAGTGCATTATAAGCACAAAAGCTGAGGCGTGTAATGAGGCAAGAAGGAGCCGTCGAAGGAGCTCTTCCAGTCAAGCATCAAGATGATGAAAAGAATAGGAGGCTAAAAAACAAGAAGTTTCAAGCTACAAGTGGACAAAAGAAAGATTACCCTCCATGTCGACATTGTGGCAAGAAAGTTCATCCTCCTTTCAAATGCTGGAGAAAACCAGATGCAAAGTGCAGCAAGTGCAATCAAATGAGACATGAAGCTATCATTTGCAAGAATAAAAATCAGCAACAAGGAGATGAAGCACAAGTGACAGATCAAGAAGAAGATGACAAGCTTTTCGTAGCAACTTGTTTCACGAGTTCTGAAACTAGTGAAAATTGGCTCATTGATAGTGACTGCGCTAATCATATGACACATGACAAGGAGTTGTTCAAGGAATTGAAGAGCACCGAGTCCAAGAAGGTCAGAATTGGGAATGATGAATATATTGCAGTAAAAGGAAAGGGCACCGTAGCAATTGCAAGCTGTTCAAGAAACAAGTTGATCACCGATGTTCTCTATGTACCAGATTTTGATCAAAATTTGCTCAGTGTTGGTCAATTAATAGAAAAGAGATTCAAAGTGATCTTTATGGAGAAGGCTTGTGTGATAGAGGATGCTACAGACCAAAGTATGTTTGAAGTTAAGATGGCAAGGAGGAGTTTTTCACTCAATCCAATGCAGGAGGAGCAGGAGGTTTTTGACTCTTTTCCCAATGAAAGTTTTGTAAAACATCCCCACTCACTATAAGTTTCATTGATTAATGGGGGTAATGAATGTCATTTAGATGGTCTTAGGATAATGAAGAAAACACTTCGAGTTAAAGATGAGGAACTTCAGCAATTGACCAAAGAATTACGTGCAAGAGATTCAACCATACGCGAGTTAGCAGACAAGTTAACTGAGACAACTTAGGCTGCTGAAGTAGCTGCATCTGCAGCTCTTGCTATGGATGAAGAGAGGAGGTTTGCTTACACAGAAATTGAACGACTAACCAATGATTCAAATAAAAAACTTCAAGAAACCATTCTTAAGTTAAAGAATCAGAAGAAAAGGTTGCAGCATTTAGCAGAGATAGAGAGATCCTATTTAAGCAGAGAGACTTTGCTCTTCAAGAGGCACATTTTTGGCGTTCTAAGCTCGCAAAAGCTAGAGCAAAAGCTCTAAGCTCGCAAAAGCTAGAGAACATGTTGTTTTATTAGGAGCTGTTATAGTTCGAGTTGAAGAAAGCACCAGGGTTTCACATGCAGAAGCAGAAGCTCGATTAAAAGATGTCGCTGAAAAAACATTGATCGCTGCAAAAGAAAAAGATGATCTGTTAACATTTGTAACTACTTTGCAATCTCAAGTTCAAAGGCAACAAAGTTCCACAAAACAAGTGCTGGAAGAGATACCCGAGTCAAGCTTAGGCAAAATGGTGTCAATGATGAAACATGCGGACTTGGAAGACGATGTCGATAAAGCTTGCTTAAGTGATTCAAAACTCATTCGGGTTTCTGGTGACAGCATGCAATAGACTACTAATGGTGTCGATATTCGTACCATTGTAATTTCTCATGACCCTGTGTTTCATGGGAACACTAAACATTTCAACATCGTTATTTTTTCTAAGAGAAGTGCAAAAAGAAGAATTTGTGACTCGCTGAAGATTAGTTGACAGATTTACTTACAATGTCACTTCCAATCAGCAAGTTTGAGTTTCTAAGGCAGAAACTTGGTATTCGCAGATCCTAAAGCAAGGAGGAGAGTTGGAATACTTGTTTAGGACAGCTTATTGAGTCTAGGTTTATTTGAATTTAGTTTGTCCCTTAATCTTAGGAGTTAGTTGCTATTTTTTCTTGAATTTTGTTTCTTATTACTTTCTTGGCTGATTTTTAGGTCTTTTCTTGGAAGTTTGTTATTAGCTCCAAGTTTAAAATATTGTAAAGCTATGTGTGGTTTTGATTTCTCTTCAATCTATAACAAGAAATTTTCGTTTTTCTCTTCTTTCTCATCTTCAAGAAACCAACAGTAAATTTAAAAAGACAATATATATAGCATCAACTACTCTTATCAGTTGGTCGGGTCGGGTATCTGTTTGTCAGTTGTAAGTCCCCTTGGTCTGGGGTTCAATTCCCCCCGAGTGTAGGGCATCTTCAAGAAACCAATAGTAAATTTAAAAAGACAATATATATAACATCAACTACTCTTATCAGTTGGTCGGGCATCTATTTGTCAGTTGTAAGTCTCCTTGGTCTGGGGTTCAATTCCCCCCGAGTGTAGGGTGTGGTACTCGAATTATAGGCGCATGAGGGATAGCCGGGGCTCATATCATAGTCTCCGACCATTCCTTTTTTTAATATATATATATAAACAATCTCCTTGGGCTTAGTTAGGTAGTTTTGCGAAGATAATGCTTAGAATGGGATGCAAAATCAAATCAAGGTGACATGCATTATTTGTGATACATTCAACTTCAGGGTTAGTATATCAAAGCATCATTATATTAGATAGCGATTTGGAAGATATGGAGACTTTAGAAAAACTGTTGCTCTTAGAAATGTGAGATAAAGAATTAGGCAAGCTAAAATATTATCTTAATATTGAGGTTGCTCAATCTCATAGTAAAATAAGATATATAACAAACCTAATAAAAAGAATAGGCGTGTTGGGGTGCAAGCCTATCTATAATCTCATGAAATTTAACTATAAAATGCTCCAAAAAACACTATCATAGAAAAAAATCTCTTTAGGGAGACTTGTGGGAAGACTAGTCAACTTATTACATACTAAATCTGATAGTGCCTATGTTGTTTGTGTGTTAAATTAACCCATACAAAATTTTAAAGAAGAAAACCATATTGCTACAAACAAATTTACTAATTTCTAAAAAGACCTCTAGGTAATAAAGTTTTATTCAAATGGAGAGG